>NC_089207.1:618587-853595 GCF_963930695.1 Labrus bergylta | reverse complement strand
CTCTCCCTCTGCTGCTGCTGTCTCTTTATGTTCCTGTTGTCAGTGAACGGTGAAACTCCACACACACACACTTAGCCTGCAGCCTCCTCACACACACACACACACACACACACACACACACACGCACACACGCACACACACACGCACACAACTCGGAGCTTATTCCAACTTTTACCGCCAGTTGTGAATCCGCTTGGTAAGCAACAACCGGGTGACCCTCCGGTGAGTCACACGGTGCCGCCGCTGGTCGGAACGTGAAGTATGACGAGGAGCAGGATGGGAGGGAAGTGTTCGGCTGTGTGAAGTTGGGTGGCGGCGGACACCACGAGTTCACTCTCACAGTTAAAGGTAAGTCCAGTGGCGTGGTTTACACTTTAACACACTTGTTGTGTTTGTGTGTGAAGAGGGATAATGACTTTGAGAAATTGGTGATTATCGCGTTGATTGTGAGGTTTACCGGCTCCCGTAGCTCCACTCACACACACACACACACACACACACACACACACACACACACACACACTACACGTGTGTTCAAATCCTCTCGTGTCTTCACTTTCTCTCTTTTCGGTGCTGTTTTTTTTATTTTTTGTAAATCCAACCTCTACTTTCCTGAGGTGTTTGAGTGAGATCTGTGGACTACTTCACAGAAAGACACCAAGTTTGAGAGGTTAAAGGTTGAATTAGGAGGATATCCTTTCTGCCTTTTCTAACACAATCCTCCAGCTCATGGAGTTGCAGCAGTTCATTTTCAGTCTTTTGTTCATGCTGGAGTATAAATGAATATATGATGCAGACTTAAGAAGTACTTGAGTATGGTGGAGGGGGGGGGGGTGTTCATGTTACTGTGTTTAAACTGCCTCCTGGCTTTGTGGCTGTCCTAATGTAAGCTACAGTAAACTCACATGTAGGAAACTGTGCTCATGAAGTGATTTCACATGTCAACAGAAGACTTTTACAAAGACATAAAGAAATGTGTGACCTTAAAATTCAACTTATTTCCCAGCAAGTCGTCTAAGTCTTTACTTCAGCGAGGAACATCTTACAGATACTTTAAGATGTCTGGACTTGTTTGTGAACATCAAAGTATAAATGTTCTTTTTAAAGAAACACATGCGATGGACCGTTCTGTGAATACGCTGCAGTCTGAATGTAGTCTTAAGACGATTCAATGGCCCAAATAATTATTGCCAAAGTGATGCCCTCGTTTTTTGTTGTTGACGTGGTAGCTGTTGTACTTTTGTGTTTTATTTCTGAGCACTTAATGTAGTTAATCCTCTGAGATATGACGAAGGCGTCTTTACAAAGCAGTTGAACACCATTGAAGATAAAGTTCAGACACTCCCAACTTTCTTTTGATTCTTTGGATTGCCACATAATTGATGACACTTACTTGTCGCCATTTTTAAAAATCTCTGTAACGTTACTGTGAGGCAGATGCTTTGTCCACATTTACTTCATTTTACATAATCACCAGAGAGAGCCTCGTTTATAGAGATTCCACCAAAATATATGGTTTGCTTCTGAGACCCGGCTGTTACGCCTGCGTCACTCTGATATTTATGGAACCCCAAAAATGAAGACATGGCGTCTACAGGCAGACATGGCGAGATTCGGAAACGACGCAGACGCCCACATCGGCACAGTTCTTATTGGTCTTGACGGGCTCTTGCGGGATTGGCCACACCAATCCAACTTCACCTTTTCTGTAAGAAAACAAACGCTCACAGATAATCACTAGCATCAGTTCAATCTGAACGACTTTTGAACTTGTTGTCTATGGTAGCTGTTTTTAAATGCAGTCAATTCTGTATTTGTTAAAGGTTTTATGTGATGTTTTGGTCCAGCAGATGTCGCCCTTGAGCACCAGCATGAAACCAAAACAACTGGCGCTGCATTGTTGTGTTAGCATGCTAATGCTAGTGATCTTTATTCTGCTGGTATCTTCACACTGCATGTAAATTTACCTGAAATGAGCGTGATCTAGAAACACAGTTAAGCAGTGAGTACAGTATGTTATTCTTCTTTTCTCTAGTCCCTCAATTAAACAACTTTTATACACGAGGGGAGGAGTCAGCCGGCCGTCCGGGCGATGTAAACAAAGTGAAGATAGGACTCTGAAAACTCTGAAAACATCACAGACAGTGGGACTCGGGTGTTACACCCATTGTAGACAGTCATGACTCACAGAGTTATTTTCAGAGGATAAACTTGATTTATATTATATTTAAGTGTGAAAAATCACAGATTAAGACTTTAATGATTCTGCTGCCTCCTTGTGCAAAAAACGGTGTGTAGTGGAGATACCAGGTCTACTTTGAGCTGCACTGTTTTGGTTAAACAGAACCAGAACCAGCATGTGCATGACAAGTGTAATGTGCTTTTCAGGCATGTTAGTGAACATGACAAAGTATTAGAATGTTAGTGGGGGTGTAACCTGAGGCCACATGCTTTAGATCAGGGTCTCTGTCAAGGACTGGAGCTACCTGTAGCTCTTTACCTGGGTGTAGTTTGGCTGTCGGTTGTTACCCTTTGAAGATTGTGCTCTTGGGGTTAAGATTGCACAACAGATGGTGGTTTTTGATCAAATAAGATAACAGAGTGTACGGTTTCACTCACATTATTTTCACTTCTTCAGAATTTAAATACGACCATACATTTGGTGTACGAAGATGTCTTACTTTTTTGAGTTTTGTTTGATGTGATGCAACAACACGCGGAGACGCCTAACAAAAAAAGCTTTTCAACATTGTTGTAAAGCTGTCAGCTGCAGATCTCCCTTCCACTGTTTGACAGATTTGTCACGGGGAGTCAACGACTTGCAGCCAACCCCCTAATCGCAGTCGTTAAAAAAAATAACAGGTTTAGTGTCACCCATTTAAAGAACAATAGAAGTTTTATGGTCTTAATTGCAGGTTTTAGGCCTCTTTATGTATTCCATTAAATGATCCCTAAATATGTTAGTGTTAGTTTGTTGGTACCTCATAACTAGGTCTGGAAAAAAAAATAATTTTACACAGTATTATTTCGCTTCATAGAATTTCCTATCTTAAATGTTGTTATTTGGTGTTTTAGAAGTCTTTGTATTGAGTTTATAGAAGGAATTAACGAGTAATGTTGGAGGCCTACAGGTGATTATCTGTTTGCTTCTTGTTTAGTAACTAGAATTTGACTTGAGACGTACTGTGTTTGGTTTCAGTGCTGCATCATGACAAAAACTGTCCCCATGGGGGATCAATAAAGTTTATCTTTATCTTATCATGCCTTCTCAGAAATGGTTGCCCAAGAGATAACAGCCAATCTGAGGTCCATTCTGCTGAGACAGAGATGTATCCTCTGCTCATAAGTAGGGAGAGGAAGTCCCTGAAAAAGTCCATATCAGGCTTGTGATGCAGCAAAGCTCTGTATCAGGCTGTCCAAATATTTCTGTAGCAGTATTTATTTATGATAGGCCAGAGGGGGAGGTGAGCCATTCTCTCCCACTAAAGAAGAACTACAGTGCAGAGGCTTCCCATCCAACATGCAGACCAACGGTCGCTCTGCAGTATCAAAGCCATAGTTATCTTTTTAAAATGATTTTGGGATGTGAGGCGGCTGCTTTGTTTATCGTTGTGAGGCTGTCCTTGTGTGTGTCTTTAAATTAAAACAAGTGGCAGGCAGCCACATGCCTCTTCAGGGTGTGTTAAACGTTCAGCCATTTCACTGTCTGGCAGCTTATCAGTTTCTATTTCTATTGTGTCTGCAGCCGTCATGATTCACCTTCCCTTTTTTCAAACGTTAATGGGAAAGTGTTCCATGTTCACTCTGTGGCATGTTTCTGTGTGAGGCGATGTTCAGACGACCACACCAACATGTTGTTCCTGGTATCACTCTTTAAGTTCAAACAGATTATCCAATGTCTTAATGTGATGTTACTAATCATCCAATCAGCTGATTAGAGAGAGAAGGCTGCTGTTAGCAATACTCTCTCTCTCTGCTAGTGGGTGACTGTTCAGGAAGTTGTGCAAGCACATACATGCAGTCCATTCATTCCCCCTCTTCTGAGTCAGCCATTAGCACCGCTGTGATGTGAACATCAGGTCCATCTGTAGTGATGTTACATGATCAGGATGTTCATATGACATCAGTTTGTGTCAGACTGATAAAACACATGGGAACAGTTTTACTGTAAAGGAGGCTGTGGATGTTATGAACATCTTAGACGTTACCTGAGATATTTAACCAAAGACTACAAAGCTCGTCTAGCTAGCTGTTAGCAGTACTCTACTTTTTTGATAGTTTGAGGAAGGTTACATTCTTGAACTTTTCTGTATGCGTTACATTAACGCCCACTAGACTTTAAAAATGTAGCTTCCTTACATGCACTCTGAGTCATTACACACACTAAGAGTTTTTCTCATAGTCCACTGCACAGCTCCTACATGTCACCTTTTGTACATTTTTAATTTTTTATATTTTACATTTTTAAATTCTATTTTATATTTGTAATATCTTCTTATTCTGTATTATTTAAGTTGTTGTTAGTTCTGCTTTATTTCCTTGTTAATTGTTTAGCACCAATACACCAAGTCAGATTCCTTTATGTGTAAATGTACTTGGCAATAAACCCAGATTCTGATCCTGATTCTGATTCTGATCCTGATCCTGATTCTGATTCTGATTCTGATTCTGATTCTGATTCTGATTCTGATTAAAGGATAATGAAACTTGCCCCGGGCTTCACACAACCCTGCAGATAAGTGTCGGATGATTTTTGCAGACAAATCTTTCTTGCCCTCTGTTTTCTGCTCTTCTTCTGACACACCTGAAGCTCCTTACACATGAAACCTTTCTAACTCTCAGGCCTTTAAATCAGCAAACTTTATTAACATGAAAATTATTAAAAGAATGTGAAAGACAGAAAAATATCATGCTCTTTAGGGATTTAGTAACGATGTCATCCCACAGTTTAAGGTTAGGCTGCTTAGTTTACAGCATTTTCAAACACTTCCAACAGTACAGGTAGCTAAGCCTCACAGGTGAGCCGCAAGCTGCACTGGGATTGGTCGACACACAAAAGTAATGTGTGATATATTCTTTCACAATTCCTGCTCATGGTAAAAAATGATCTGAACATTTCCTGCTCCGTTCTCACATCGGCTCAACCGGACTTCATGAGGAAAAGTTACTGGGTCACTGACAGGAATATTAATTTGGGGTGAGTTTATATTCAGCTGTTAGTTTTATTAGTTGAAGTAAGAAGCCTTCTTAGTACCTTCTGAACTGTGACACTGGTGCAGAGTCCACATGGAAAAGGTCTATTTGTTTTATTCTAAAAAATGTAAATCAGCAACCATATCCAATCAGAAGGAGAGTCCCCTTTCTTAGACCGTTATACATCTCCAAATCCTGACCAAAGACTCTTTTTGGGTATAGATTTGAAGTTCAAGTTTCATTTAACTTTTCATTGAACTTGTGTACTTTTTGTATGACGCTCATCATCTGTACTGGTTTTCATGGGTGGGAGTTTTATGACCACACATGCTATTAAAGCTCTCCAACTGTCAGTCAGCTGACATTGTGAAGAGGAGGTGGACATTCCTCATTTCACTTAACATCTCCACAGGATCGATCAATCTTGTACATTTTTGTGCAAAGCTATTTTACCATGCGTGTGAATTTTTACAACTTTCAAGTTCATACAAAGAAAGCAACAGTTGGACATTTCTTCTGTGTAGATTGTGATAAGGTGATAAGGGTCATAGGATTATATAAACCATTGGCTGATAGGAAATCTGTAACACTGCAGGGGTAATATCAAGTCCACAGCTATTGCTCATTACCCAACCTGTTTGACAAAGCACATCTACAAACAGTACCTTTACTGACATAAGAATTTGTAAGCACATGTTTAAAAAAACGAAACAAAAAAAAACCACCTTGAAGCTCCATTGGAAGCTGCTTAACTCATCTCTCTAAAAGACTGTTTTTAGGAGTTCTCTTGTTAAACGCTCTCTGTGTACGTAGTCTCGGTCAGAAAGGGGGGAGTCTGTCGTTTCGGGAAACCTGTGAATCGCAGCTTCAACCACACTGCTACAGAAACCAAAAGGACCGTCTGTAGTGAAAGTTGTGACGTGTGCAGCTGAGTGGTTTGTTTCTCACTCTTTGAAGTCTGACACTTGTTTCTGTCACATCGCTGCGTCTGCCTGTCGGGGAACATGCACAGCAGACAAGATGATTCATTCAAACAGCTACTGATCAGAAAGGATTCATGCTCAAAGCTGATTGGTCCAGATGATAACAAAAGGAGTTGATGCATCTTTTCTAGAAGTCATGTAGTTCTTCTTCATCAGGACATTTTAAATGGGGGGGGGGGGGGGTCTGCTCGCTGTGTAAATAAACAGTCAAGGGACAGCTTAGACTGAAGATCAGTGTTTTAGCTCACTTGTCTGCCGTGTTTGTTTGACCCTGATGTCAGATGGAAGGGAAGCTCGGGGGGGGGGGGGGGGGGGGGTATTTAGGGTGGCATGAGCAGCTGTTGACAGAGAAGCAGGATCTTCTGGTCACCATAGCAACTCTTGTATTACCCACACTGCTGTGTGTGTGTGCGTGTGTGTTCATGTGTTTACAGCTTATTTGTGCAATCTTCATCTTGCTGTAAAAGGAGTCACCCGGCTGTGGCCTCTGTGGTGACCATTCCACCCTGAAGGACACTCAGGTCACTTTTACCATTTGAGTTATATATTTACCACAAGATCTACAGAATACAAAGGATTGGCTTTATTCCTCCGTGGGAAACTCTGCTTATTAAAGCTTGATAATAAATACTGTGAATGCATCCTTTTCAGTTCCTCTCAGTGGTCGTCATGATGATTTTATCTTAGATATGTGAAGGCCCAGAAAAGGATATGTAGATTTCAGATGTAACACTTACTCGTGGAACAAACTGTCTTGTACACATTTGGTATCAATGCCAGTGGTAGTATGAATGAAAGAATGCAGTATTGTTATTAAATGCCTACAGATAAGATGAGATGGATTGGGCTAGTTTTCCTGTGTTTTTCTTCAGAAGAGCGTTGGTAAAGATGGAGCTTGAATATGCACAGCACTGAGCATCAAAGGAGCTCACTGTGTCCCACAATCTCCTCCACACATCTATTTACTTGCTACCCACCCCCACACAGCAATACATGCATGCCCTAAAGCCACTGGTTCCCTGTGTGCCTACATGCACATGTGATCCTACATTAATGCAGAAAATCAAAGTGTGGACTTGATGCTCTGCAGGCTCTTCTGCTGCCTGAAGAAGATGTTATGAGTGGTCAGTGATCTCACTTTGTCCAACCCTGCGATGCACATCAGCACAGACATTCAATAACTCCTTTTGGATGTTTAAAAGGTCTTGGCCACTTGGAGGTACAGGTCGAATATTGTGTGATATTTGGTGGTTTTGGAGAAATATATATTTTTAAAGATTGATTTTTGGGCTTTTTGTGCCTTTTAATGGAGAGATAGGACAGTGGATAGAGTTAGAAATCAGAGACAGAGAGCAGGGAATGACATGCGGGAAAGGAGCCACATGCTGGATTTGAACCTGGGCCACCCGCTTGGAGGACCATAGCCTCCGTACATGGGGTGTGCGCACTAACCGCTGAACCACCAGCGCCCCTGTACTAAATATTTTTAATAACCTCCTCAGCGGATTTCATTTGAGTCTCTTTTGGCTGAAGCTGAAGACTTCACGTTCATAAACGAACATCTTTTGGGTGGAGATGAAAAAAATCACTACAGTCACCACCTTTCTGTAGCTCCATCATCTTTAGCCTAGCAGCTCGAGGCTAACAGAGCTGCTGCTGGTTACTCACAAATCGGACCAAACTGTTGGCGGTTTGGGAAAGACATGATCGCAAAGTGCATGAGCCAGGTTTAAAAAAGGAAGAACATGAAAAATAAAATGAATTTAGATCTATTTTGATTTTGGTCGAGAGTTTGAATAGTTTAGTGGGAGTGCGATGCTCACTGTGGCCGCACAACAGCACTGTAACAAAGCTCTGCCTGTCTTTGTACTTTCATAATACTGATTCTGCAACGGCGGTCCGTGTATTCAGTCTGTGAACTTTAAATAGTGTTGTGTGGTGTTCATGGGTACAAATGCATGACGTGTTAAGATACAGCAGGAGCTTCACATGGTTCAAAGTTCTGTAGTGAGGAAGCAGTCATTTAATTTTGACCATAATCTTTATTTTTGGTCATTTTGTATAAAAGAATTCATGACTTTTGATCCTCTCTTTCTCTCTGGTCTTCTGTGGAAAGCTTTGACAATGTCCACAATATCCACATATTTACACTAGTCATATAAATATATGTTGGCATTGTTTTGTTTTTTCTTTGTGTTTAATGCATTGTCGAAAGGAAGTCAGTCGTGGTCCTCCTTTATGAGCAACGGGAGACTGATCACACTATTTGTTATGTAAAGAGAATGCTAAACGGCACCAGCAGACAAGTGGGAGTTGTCATTTTTATGTGAGACTAATGGGTTCAGTATGAGGGAGGGTCTTTGCTCCTGTTGCTCCTGATGAGACACCATCATGATGAATCCTTTCAGTGATACTTGTTGTCTGTCACCATCCCTCATTCATCCCCCAGTGATGAAACCTACATGATGTTCTTCACTGAAGGAGAAAACAAACTTGTAACACTCTCATGTTGCTACAGAAGAATCTTTCCTGTCAATGATTTGTTATTTTTCATGAGAAGAGAATTTAGTGTTTGGGCATATTTACAGTGTCAGTGGATTATTTACACCCAACATACGCCTCCTTATATTATCCTCTTCAGGTGTGTAGGTGGGTCCAGTGTTTGGTTTTAATGGGAACCTGCTGACCTGTGTCTCTGTTGACACATGCTCCTCTCTGCTGAACATTCAAAGTGTTGCCACCAAAAGGAAGCGTAGGAGAAGTGTTTCCTCTGGAGGCCTTAAGGCTCCCATCCCCCATTGCTCGCCGACATGCATTGACTGTCACGAAGGCCCTCACACGAGCCAATACCTACCGTGCCCAAGCACGCTTCACCCCTAAAGGCCATGGCGAGCTTCCAAGAGGTGTGCTTCAGCACGGTACAGTTCTACACGAGCACAAGCAATGAGTACGCAACGTTGATGGCCTTCATTCAGGGGAAATCCTGGAGTGTTCTGGGTGTATCCCCATGTGGTCTACAGAGTCCCTCTGCACCTTTAAGAAAAAGCTAAAGACCCAGCTCTTTCATGAATACCTACTAACTTAATGATGATGGTCTCCATATTATTGATGATGATGATGGTAATGACGATGGTTTTTGTTTGATAATGACGACTTATAAGATGGTTTCTATACTGATTAGAGCTCTCAAGAACTGCCCTCAATGTTGTGCTTTGCCTCTGGTCACTTCCTGTCAGCACCTGTGTGTCCAATCAGACTCAAAGCTGATCGTTTGCTCTTACTCACATTGTTCCCTTTTTTCTAGATCCTTGCTTGTGTTGTTCTTACTCTCTGATGTACGTCGCTTTGGAGAAAAGAGTCTGCTCAGTGAATTGTAGAATTGTGTCTGAATAAAATGACTAAAAATAAGTCACAGAGTCAGTAAAGTACCCGTCAGGTTCTCTGTGTTGTTCTCTGATGTTCGGATGCGGACCGACAGTGCATCTTTTTTTTTTTTTTTTTCAAAGTCCACCTCTCTTGTAAACTAATGACGCTTCCTAATTGTGTAAAGCCGTGTTGTATTCTCAACATATGTACAAGAGGTAACCATGGTCAGACCTTGTTAGTCTTGGAGCAGTGTGAGTGCAAGCTGCAAGGGAATGAGGGGAGGGGAGGAGGGGAGGGGAGGAGGAGGAGGAGGAGGAGGAGGAGGGGGGGGCAATCGTGCTGAAGCATGGTACGGGACATGTTTGTGTGTGAGTGCGCCCTAAGTGACTCATTTAGAGAGGCACAGAATAATCCACAATCGGTTGTTGTGATTACCTGTGTGGGAATCATTATTTATCAAGCGGTCTGCTCCCCTTCCCCCAACCCCACCCCTCTCTCACTCCCCTCCCCCACTCTCTCTCTCCCTCTGTATCTCACTCCCCTCCCCCCTGCCAGACTGCAGCCCAACCAGAAGCTTCAAAGGCGGGTTTATATTCAGCAGAGCAGTTCAAGAGAAAATGGCTGCTGTTTCCAGGTCTTGTTTGCACATCTGTCAGGAGGTGACTGTTCAGGAGAAAATGGGTTCCCTGGTGTGCTGGTTTTCCACATCATTCTTTTCAAAACCTGCATGTGCAGGAGGCCGCTGGTTGTGTAGTTCTCATTGCTCCATTATTTTTGTCTCCAAATGTTTAGTGTCTGAATCCTTTTTATTTTATGGCAGTGATGGACGGATGTTTGCCCGTCATATCTTATTTAAAGAGCTGCATAAACAATGTTGCTGATATCTTACAAAAGGAGTTTGAGTTAGCTGTCTGTCCAACTTGTTTATGGTGTGCCCTCTTCCTTCTTAAGATCCTCTTTCATCCACAGATAATTGGATCAATAAATTGAAAAGTAATGATTTGAGCTTGGTGCCTCAGACACGATCTTCTCACTATAAACAGTTAGCTAGATCAAAGTCATGTTTGCCGTCTCAACACGCTGTCAAGCCAGTCCTGGATTGTGCAACCACCTGTTCAATGTATATCATGGCCTCCCATCAAATATTTAAAAAATGAAAATGCTCTCAGTTGTTATGTGGTACATTGGAACAGATTCAATGAATGTGCATACTTCTGTGATATCTCTTCAGACTGCAAACACCAGCAGGAAAGCTTTATTACACGTGGATATCTTTCAAGATAATGGATGTTAAGAAGAAAGAGGGCACACCATGAACAAGTTGGACAGACAGCTAACTCAAACACCATTTGTAAGATATCAGCAACATTGTTGATGCAGATGTACTCACCCTACCCCTCAGTTAGATGTGTCAGTTGTGTTGAGGTGCACAGGCAGTGGTAGAACATCAACAGCAGCAGCCGTCCTCTGTCAGTTTTCTGGAAGTTTAGCCTTTAGTTTGTTGTACACTCCACTGCCAATAAACCAATATACAGTCTTTGATATTTCTACACTAGTAACTTGGAAGCAAACATGACTTGTAACCATTTTACACTGGGTGCCATGACTCACGTTGCCATAGCAACCTACACAGCTGTTTTTTTTTTTTTCTAGCTGTAGGGTTGTCTGCAGTATTTCCATGTTCTTCTGGGTTTTATTTTGAGTTTAACTGCAAAGCCCACTCTTTGCCATCCGGGCGTCTTGACTTGCTGAAATGTCTGTGGTTTGCTCGTGTTGTTTGTGATGATTCCAGAACTTAAAAATGTTCTGCATGAAGAAACAACACGGAAGCAATGTTCTGCCACGACAAAGTACATCTTGTCTGTCTAAGCTGTGTGTCTTTGTAGTAGCATCTTCATTCGTTCCCCCCCTCAGTGATGCCTGAGGGATCATATCCTCAGACTCCTCTTAGAGCTTCAGTGGATAAAACCTTCAAGTCACTGCAGAGGTTAGCATTTTGTCTGGTTTTCTGTAAAGCACATTGTTCAGTTAAAAGAGGCTCGGTTGCTCTGGGAGTTGTGTAATGGATGGTGGCATTATGGGCTCATCTGATTGAGGGATTATTGCTGCTGTCCTGCCCCGATGGGACCTGAGCCCCTCCAGGCGGCCTGTTAATTACGTTTCTAGTTGTTTGGTATGAAGCTGCAGCCGTCTGAGGAGCAGCAGCCGCTTGGCTTTTATGTTGCTGCTTCCCCTTTCTACTAGTGTATGCTGAAGAGACATCACAGTGGTCCAATCAGGGCGCAGTGGATGAATTAGACACGTTCAGAGTTGTTTTTCAGTGGAAACAGATCAGTTTGTCTTAAAACCATGATTCATTTTTCTTTTTTTTTAGATTTATTTTTGGGCTTTTGTGCCTTTAATTGAGAGAGGACAGAGGATAGAGTCTGAAATCAGAGAGAGGGGAATGACATGCGGGAAAGAAGCCACAGGCTGGATTTGAACCTGGGCCGCCCGCTTGGCGCGCGCACTAACCTCTGCCCCACCATTATTCATTTTTGATATCTCAAAGAATCTGTTAATTGACATTGCAGTTCGTGCGGATGTTGTGTTTCTTTACTTCAGCTGTAACTGAACAGTGACTTGTGATATTTAATATTGTTATCCAGCTGTTTGTAACTAAGTAACTTCCTGTTTCTGTTTTGTCTCATACTTGTCACGAGCACATGGTTGACTGCACACAGCTATTTGTCATTATGATAATAACAGAGGAAGAAGTCTGCAAGGTTGTAAACATGGATATTAACAATACATCATTTAAAAGAATAAAACGCTTTGCAATTTTTTTTATGAAAAGAAAAGAGGTGACAGTGAGTCTACAAACAGCTAATGTAGACCTAACTGTTTTTAAAAGAAACCTCAACGACGTGTCTGTTTGTGCCCGAAACATAAAGAATATTCCAAGGTGAACGAGTGAATAATTCATGTTGAGTAACATGTTGAAGCCCCTCTGGCTGCATGCCCTCTGGTAATTGGGTCTACACTATTCTCTGTCTATTTTGCTTCATCTTTCTTGTTGCTATGCTACCGAAGGGGAACTTGAGTGGGCCTGGACAGCGTTTGGAATGAGAGAGTTGGACGGCTGTGCAGTCTTCATGGTCTGACACCACCCCCTTCATTTCTCTTTGTGTTCTCAGCTAAATGTTTGGTCCCTTTATGGAGGAGTGGGAAAGAGTCATATAGTTTATCATGACTCATTCTCAGGTTGTAGTGTGCTTTAAAAACCTAACCTTCTTATAGCCCCATCTCATGCCTGCTTTTATACGTACTGTATATTTCCTTTTGTTTACTGTGTGTGTGTGTGTGTGTGTGTGTGTGTGTGTGTGTGTGTAAGCAGTGGTCCTCAGCTCTGCTTACCTTGCCCTTGTACAAACTATTTGTGAGCCATTGTGAAATGATGAACACCACAGTATTATTGCATCGTTCATCAGCCTGAGGACAAATACAAGATGGAATTTAAAAAAACATAATTGCCTCTTTTGTTTCCTCTCCTCTCAGTTTTCTAAATGGAGATGTTACCATGAGCTCTGGTAAACAGCTCTGTTTGTTGAGAGTAAGTACAGAAAGAAGGGAAGGTCAGGCTGGGAAGAAGTCGCTTCTCGCTCTCTTCTGTAATTCACTAGACAGGCTCTTAATATCTTTACTGCTTTATCAGGCTGCTCTCCATCAATATGGCTGGCCGGGGTCACTAATGGGAAGCACCATTGGGATCTCTGTGGAAGCCAAATAGATATAGACACTCTCATTAAGACGGGGAGGAGAGGCTGGAGATAGTTACATTCAGTGCTAAACATGGATGAGCCGGCCATTGATGATGTCAAAGGAGGAAATCATGCAATGAGGAAAGATGAATCTGAGCGTTGACTAACAGAGCGAGATGTTCTAACATATCAGCATCACTCAACAAGGATACCAGCAGACTTTAAATCTGTGTTTATTGGATATGATTAAAGTCTTTAAATGTGATTTTTCACACTTAAATATAAATCAAGTTTATCCTCTGAAAATAACTCTGAGTCATGACTGTCTACAATGGGTGTAACACCCGAGTCCCACTGTCTGTGATGTTTTCAGAGTTTTCAGAGTCCTATCTTCACTTTGTTTACATCGCCAGGACGGCCGGCTGACTCCTCCCCTCGTGTATAAAAGTTGTTTAATTGAGGGACTAGAGAAAAGAAGAATAACATACTGTACTCACTGCTTAACTGTGTTTCTAGATCACGCTCATTTCAGGTAAATTTACATGCAGTGTGAAGATACCAGCATAATAAAGATTGCTAGCATTAGCATGCTAACACAACAATGCAGCGCCAGTTGTTTTGGTTTCATGCTGGTGCTCAAGGGCGACATCTGCTGGATCAAAACATCACATATAAAGACTTTAACATATTATTATGACACTTGCTGTGAAACACGACTAAATATTATTGATTTTCTCTTTCAGGAGTGAGCCCAGCATCAGGCTACGATGAGTATAACCAGTGACGAAGTCAACTTCTTGGTCTACAGATATCTCCAAGAATCAGGTTAGGGTTGTCAACACACTTACAGTGTTAATGTGTTTTTAATACATTAATTGGGGGTATTTGTTTCAGTGTCCATTTAGTAGAAGAATTGATTTATTATGCTTACACGATCCCTTTTAACAAGACTATTACTTAACATGCGCCTTTATTTTATTTTATGAATGGTCAAACTGCTTGCTCACAGTATATAAAGTTATATTAATGAGCTTATTCTGCACAGACTACAAGACTACTCATGCTTTCTAAAGTGGATACACTGACTCATTATGTCAATATCGTGTGAACTTTTTTGATCCATTAATAAAGTCTAAGCTCCTCTTTTTTTATTCATGAGACTGTTCATGAAGCCTTCTGGATGAGTGCATGGTACTAGTTGCCAAGAGGGCTGAACACCGCCTTTGGCAAGCTTTACTCTACCCTCAAATGTCACAATTGTTATGCAGTAGTGTTTCTGTATTTGATTACTGTGAGCTCGGATTGGAGGAAGACTTTCCTCTAAATGTTTGCTGTTGTGTTTGTGGACTTCTTGTGCTTGGCGCTCTCCTGTTAATGAATGTGAATGCTGTTTGTTTTCAGGTTTCTCTCACTCAGCATTCACCTTTGGCATCGAGAGCCACATCAGCCAGAGTAACATCAATGGAACACTAGTGCCCCCTGCAGCCCTCATCTCCATCCTGCAGAAAGGGCTTCAGTATGTGGAGGCAGAAATCAGCATCAATGAGGTGAGGGAAGGGACACGGCCTTAACAACTACTGATGATTTTATATCCTAACAATACAGAGGAAGACCCACCCGATGATCATTAACAAAAAACATCACTATAAACATGTCAGATATTACTGTTCAAGTCACATGGCCTCATGTTACCTACTACCGCCCTCTGCAGGACGGTACAGTCTTTGATGGTCGGCCAATCGAGTCGCTGTCTCTCATCGACGCGGTGATGCCGGACGTGGTGCAGACGCGGCAGCAGGCCTTCAGAGACAAGTTAGCCCAGCAGCAGGCGGCCTGCGCCATGTCGGCCTCGACCTCCGGACACCAGACCAACGCACCAAAAAATGGAGAAGCCACCTTCAACGGGGAGGAGAACGGCACCCACAACATGAGTGAGTTACATCATGATGTTCAGTCATCTATATGTAAACAACAAGCGGGTCAGTATCTTCAGATGGATAGAGTTTGGTTCATATCTACTTCTACATCCTCTACAGATAGCTAGCTCCTGCATACTTCTAAATTTAGTAACAATTATGATTCACTTGCAGTTGACAGTAATTGATTTATTCCACATCCAAGCTTTCTGGCAATTCTGTGTTTGGAAGTGTGTGTTAATGCTTCGATTATTATAGAAGTGTGTGTATGTGTGTGTGTGTGTGTGTGTGTGTGTCCGCTCTCAGATAACCACAGTGAGCCGATGGAGATGGATGGAGACGTGGAGATACCAGCGAGTAAAGCCACCGTGCTCCGAGGTCATGAGTCTGAAGTGTTCATCTGTGCCTGGAACCCCGTCAGTGATCTGCTGGCCTCAGGGTGAGAGATCTTTACTCATGCTGGGTTCACTGTCTGCACGCTTTTGTGTCTGCAGCTGATCCAGAACGCTGCTGCTAGAGTCCTCACCAGACCGCTCAGGTGGTCTGGGACAGGTCTGCTCTCTGTCCCCAGAGTCAGAACCAAACATGGAGAAGCAGCGTTCAGTTTCTATGCTCCTTATATCTGGAACAAACTCCCAGAAAACTGCAGGTCTGCTGAAACTCTCAGCTCTTTTAAATCCAGGTTGAAGACTCACCTGTTTACAGCCTTTCATTAAACAGCTTTAATAAGATTTTAAACTTTAACTCTGCTCTGTAACTTTTAACTCTTTTTATATTTTTACTTTTTTTAATTTCAATTAATTTCATTTGAATTATTTTTATTTGAACATATTTTCAGATTTAATCATTTCAGTGATTTGAATGTTTCTTTTCTTTTTTCTGTCATGATGTTTTTTGATATGTGAAGCACTTTGAATCGCCTTGTTGTTGAAATGTGTGACAGAAATAAACTTGGCTTTTTTTTTGTTCGACACATAACATTCATCACTGACTCATTGTAATCCAAAATATATTTTGTCCCCCCGTCCCGTCCCGTCCCGTTGTGTTGGTGTTCTGTTCAGCTCGGGGGACTCCACCGCCAGGATCTGGAACCTGAACGAGAATAATAATTCCAATTCCACCCAGCTGGTTCTGCGCCACTGTATCCGAGAAGGAGGTCAGGACGTCCCCAGCAACAAGGACGTCACTTCACTGGACTGGAACGTAGGTTCACTCTTTATTCTTCTGCTTTTAACAAACAGAATCTTATGATGGTGAAGTAACAGATCTGTCATTTCAAACCCAACAGAGCGACGGGACTCTCCTAGCAACAGGCTCTTATGACGGATTTGCCAGGATATGGACAAAGGACGGTATGTCCTTCATCATTATAGCACTGTAGTTGTTTCCCTGTATGGAACTGATGCTAAATCTGAAACAAAAGCTTTAATTATTTTCTGTTTAAGATGCTGATGTTAGTTCATCTGTTATTTTTAATCATTCATAATTGATTTTCACATTTCCTCTTTAAAGGCTTTATATGTGATGTTTTGATCCAGCAGATGTCGCCCTTGAGCACCAGCATGAAACCAAAACAACTTGTGCTGCATTGTTGTGTTAGCATGCTAATGCTAGTGATCTTTATTATGCTGGTATCTTCACACTGCATGTAAATTTACCTGAAATGAGCGTGATCTAGAAACACAGTTAAGCAGTGAGTACAGTATGTTATTCTTCTTTTCTCTAGTCCCTCAATTAAACAACTTTTATACACGAGGGGAGGAGTCAGCCGGCCGTCCTGGCGATGTAAACAAAGTGAAGATAGGACTCTGAAAACTCTGAAAACATCACAGACAGTGGGACTCGGGTGTTACACCCATTGTAGACAGTCATGACTCACAGAGTTATTTTCAGAGGATAAACTTGATAAAATCACATATAAAGACTTTAAATGCAACACACGTCTGCATAATGGACGACCCTCAGCGGGAACAAAACACCACAGCATGTTTGATTGAACAGTTACAACAGTTGTACATCAGCAGTCAGGACAGAAGACAGATCAGCTCAAATCAGTTTAATCTGCTCCCTTGACATTTTTCTAACAGAACTGGATATGGCTTTATTCATTAGGAAATCTGGCGAGCACCTTGGGGCAGCACAAAGGGCCCATATTTGCTCTCAAGTGGAACAAGAAGGGGAACTCAATTCTCAGTGCTGGTGTAGATAAGGTATGTCATTAAGGCCTCTGAACATGGATTTCTGTCTTTAAATAACCATGTCCTCAGCTTTTGTTTCTCTTGTTTCCCTCTACTAGGGCATCAATCCTTTTAAACATCATTTAGTAACCACAAACTACATAAATATATAAAGCATAAACTCAAGACAGACAACAGAGGAACCTTTAATTATGATAGATATGTAACATGTTGTTGGATAGAAAGTGAAACTTCACATAATCTACATTTACACCAAAAATGTTTTTCTGCTGAAGTGAACAGAAAAGACGATGTTTTATTGTGAAGGATTCTTTGAACACATGACTGTATCAACAGCCAAATATGATTTAATAATAATTCATGTTACAGAGACATGTATTCAGGGCACTACTCTAGCGTCGTCTCTTTTTATTGGTTATTTGGCAGGATGCTGGAGTTTTTATTTGAAGCCCCCGCTGTTCTTCAGAATGATTCTGAAGTAGCATTAACTGTTTTATTTTACTGTAATTGTTGCATTCAGAAGTGTACCACTCATGGTTTGTAATAATTTAATGTTTTTTTTCCAGACGACAATCATTTGGGACGCTCATACAGGAGAGGCCAAGCAGCAGTTTCCCTTCCACTCAGGTAAATCAGAGCGACTGTATCCAGAACAAAAGAAGGCTTTTCAGCTGAGATAATGAACGGTGTGCTGAATGTGTTCTGCTACATTGTGGTTGCTTCGTGGGCTTAATGCATTGATTCTTGGGGGTCTTGGGGGTCCTTGGAATAAATTACAAACAATTGTAAAAGTGTGCTATGTCATTGAAAAAGCATATCTACAAACTGGGACCTCTTGCACCAATAAAATCAGCTGTTTAGTCCCGCCCACTTTAGTTTTGTGCCATTAAATCAGTTCTGATTTGATCGTGACATGTCTTGTCACTTCATCGTGCACAACAATAAAAAAAAAAAAAAACTCAAAACAAAGAAACACCTCGGAGCAACATTTTCTCAAAGTTTATCAAATGAATTACATGGAAAGTATAAATATAGTCTAATTCTATCGTTGCAAAGTACTACATCGTACATTTGTGGCTATTTGTCCAAAAAACGAATTAAGTTACAATTCTAAAGAAACCACATGAACTCAACAAACAGCCACTGATGCACCGTTCCAGTGAGGCCTTACGCACACAATAAGTTCAATGTCCAGTCAGGATCTCTTGTTTCTTCATTTAATTTAAACATTTCTAACTGCATTCATTGACCTGTCTCATCGACATGTGGTAAAAAAAACCTGTGTCCCTTCCTGGTGCATCACCCAACAGTGACACACCTGGAACATTTAAAGGGGTCCTAATCAACCCATGTGCACTGCCCCCTGCTGTTCACAAACAACAAAAACAACAAATAACCAGAAACTGGCTGCGTCAACATTATTCTAGTATTAATATAAGCTTGTCAACGTTATGATAATGAGGGGGTTCCATGGTCTAAACAGTTTGAGAACCCCTGTCTTAATGAACCTTATGATCTTCATATTTAATGTCTGCACAGCTCCAGCCCTGGATGTGGACTGGCAGAACAACACGACCTTCGCCTCCTGCAGCACAGACATGTGTATCCACGTGTGTCGGCTTGGCAGCGACCGGCCTCTGAAGACCTTCCAGGGACACACGGTAAATACGCCTCTCATCGTAACCCCCCGGGCTTGATCCCTCGCCCGTCAGGCTAACCAGTTTATGTTTTACAGAATGAAGTTAACGCCATTAAGTGGGATCCATCGGGCATGCTGCTGGCCTCCTGCTCAGACGACATGACCTTAAAGGTAACACTGCTCCTCACACATCAGACATCAGACCATCAGGACGACATGTTTTAATCCATTTACTGTTTTCTGTGAACACACAGATTTGGAGTATGAAGCAGGAGTCTTGTGTCCACGATCTCCAGGCTCATAGTAAAGAAATCTACACCATTAAATGGAGCCCCACAGGCCCGGGCACAAACAACCCCAACTCCAACATCATGCTGGCCAGGTGGGAAACCTCTCACACATAACAACATTCAAATCTGTGCACAGATCAACTCTGGGCAAGATCCAGGAAGGGGTTGTGCTGCTTTTGAGGGCGCTTAACCTCATGAGAGAAAAAGATAAGAGAGCAGATCATCAGCGTCATAGATGCACCTGTCTCATATTCGTCTTTCAATTCAAAATTGAAATAACTTTATTTATTAGTTAGGAACTTCATTTGTGTAACAGAGCATCAGTGCGCATACAGCTCGACACGAAAACAACAGCAGAAACACACACATACAAGGGGCTCTATTAACAGCATGATAAACACGTCATAAATAACTGTTATAAGTGGTTAAAAGAATGGTGTTAAAAATAAATCAGAAATAGATCGTGTGTGTGTGTGTGTGTGTGTGTGTGTGTGTGTGTGTGTGTGTGTGTGTGTGTGTGCTGTCTGAGGCTGTGTGTGTGTGTGTGCTGTCTGAGGCTGTGTGTGTGTGCTGTCTGAGGCTGTGTGTGTGTGTGTGCTGTCTGAGGCTGTGTGTGTGCTGTGTGTGTGCTGTGTGTGTGCTGTGTGTGTGCTGTGTGTGTGTGTGTGTGTGTGTGTGTGTGTGTGTGTGTGTGTGTGTGTGTGTGTGTGCTGTCTGAGGCTGTGTGTGTGTGTGTGCTGTCTGAGGCTGTGTGTGTGCTGTGTGTGTGCTGTGTGTGTGTGTGTGTGTGTGTGTGCGTGCTGTGTGTGTGTGTGTGTGTGTGTGTGTGTGTGTGTGTGTGTGTGTGTGTGTGTGTGTGTGTGTGTGTGTGTGTGTGTGTGTGTGTGTGTGTGTGTGTGTGTGTGTGTGTGTGTGTGTGTGTGTGTTCTCCTTTTAGTTTTGTTTGTAAATTAGGGATTATCTCATCTCCAGAGAACAGAGAACTCATCACCACAGGAAGTTACAGCGAAAGTTTTTAGACATTTGGCATCAAAATAAACTCTGAAACACGTTTCTCCACATTCAGACTCAAAACAAGAGCAAACTGCACGGAGCGGAACAACTCTGTGGGGGTGTTAGCGCCAACATATTATTAATGCTAATTCTTTTATGGATAGGGTTCTGTGATGGAGCAGACTGTGGGTACTCTGTTCTGCACGATTCATGGTGCTGTTACCAGGTGCAATCCAGTGTTAGGGGAGGGGAAACTTGTTCCTAATCCAGACTTAATCCCAGTACCAGTTACTGTTAGTGGCCCTCAGCTTTAAACTGTGACCTTTATGTTCATGCATGTGTACATTTGAAATACCTCAGAAAATGACGGGCCATACCAGAGCAGCATACCTGCCTGTAAATCACATTGAAGATAAAACTGCCTGCATCGCCATCGCTCAGAAGGGCTTTCATAATCTTATGTAAATGCCAAACTGCTGAAGGAAGCAGTTTTTAATGCTGTTTCAAAGATGTTTACGATAATGTTTTTTAAAAACTTTATCAGAGGTGAAATTTGCTCAGGACGAGATGTTCAGTTTCCTGAATGACGATGATGTGTTATCTTATCGTTTCTGTTTCAGTCCTTTCTTTATTAATTCACTGCATCATAAATATATCTCACGGGTATTTCACAAAGTAGCATATTCAGTCATTTTGTGACTTGTTATTCCCCCCCCCCCCCCCCCCCTTTACTTTGTTTGTTATCCATGCATGAGAGACTTTACATTTACAAAGTTGATTCTGGTTTAGAAAAGCTAAAGCTGCTCTCTTTTCTGTTTTTTCCACTCAGCGCCTCTTTCGACTCGACAGTTCGGCTTTGGGATGTCGAGCGGGGGGTCTGCATTCACACGCTCACTAAGCACCAGGAACCCGTGTACAGCGTGGCCTTCAGCCCGGACGGTAACCACCTGGCCAGCGGCTCCTTTGACAAGTGTGTCCACATCTGGAACACCACGGTAAGCTTTCCATTCAAACAGAAAGCAGAGAAGATTCTTTGTAAAAAAGTTAAAGAGAGTCATTGAGAAGTTTCACTGTTTCAGACTGGAGCCTTGGTGCACAGCTACAGGGGCACCGGGGGGATTTTTGAGGTTTGCTGGAACAGCACTGGAGACAAAGTCGGTGCCAGCGCATCAGACGGCTCGGTAAGCATTTTCATGAAGAACTTTTTAAAGGCTTTATATGTGAAATCAAGTATCTCCTCTGAAAATAACTCTGTGAGTCATGACTGTCTACAATGGGTGTAACACCCGAGTCCCACTGTCTGTGATGTTTTCAGAGTTTTCAGAGTCCTATCTTCACTTTGTTTACATCGCCAGGACGGCCGGCTGACTCCTCCCCTCGTGTATAAAAGTTGTTTAATTGAGGGACTAGAGAAAAGAAGAATAACATACTGTACTCACTGCTTAACTGTGTTTCTAGATCACGCTCATTTCAGGTAAATTTACATGCAGTGTGAAGATACCAGCATAATAAAGATCGCTAGCATTAGCATGCTAACACAACAATGCAGCGCCAGTTGTTTTGGTTTCATGCTGGAGCTCAAGGGCGACATCTGCTGGATCAAAACATCACATATGAAGCCTTTAAAATGTATTTATTTATTTGTGTTGCATGTTGTGAATAACATTAGCTAACACATATGACATGTTCTTTGAAAACAGCACACTACATGTTTGTTGAGATGTATTAATAATGTTACCTAATCCTCCTTCCAGGTTTGTGTTCTTGATCTCCGAAAATAGCCGCCTTGAGACTTTGATGATGTATCCTGGAACGTGCAGCAAATTGCCTTCTTCTGCCGTCAGCAAACAAACTGTCACTGCTCAAAGAGACAAAGAGAGCTGTGGAGTGAACCTGCAGCAGCTTCTGAGGAGGTGCAGACAACATCTACCTGCTGATGTGTGTTTTATGAAACACCTCAAATCAGTTCAGAGATCCCCAAGACTGGACTGAATCCATCTCCCTGGGTGCATCCATGTTTCAGAAGGTTTCTAACGATGACGTGCTGTGATCCCGCCGGGCCCCGGTACAGCTGTTATCGGGTTGTAAGGGTGGAAACGCAAAGATGAGTTTTATATGAAGAGAGAGAGAGAAGTGCAAATGAGACAGGTGAAAGGTAAGAAGATTTAAAAGAAAGGCTGTGGTTTTTAAATTCCTCTGAGAAAATGTTATTTCATGTTCAAGAGTAACATCAACACTGAAGCACTAGTACTGTCTGCTAACCGGCTTCTTCTTCTCAGTGGATTCAACAGTACTTCTAGTTTTTTTTTTTTTTTTTTGCATCTATTTTCCACAGACAGACTTTTTGAAAGTGAAAGTTGAATGTGCCGCTGAGACGTAGTTTCACATCAGGTCAACTCGAGGAAAAACCTGCCAAGACACAGAGCTCCCAAACTGAACCGCCTAGCTCACCTGAGATTACAGAAACGATGTGAGGAGTTTACAAAGAGAATTTTCTCCCCTCTTTTTGGATGTAAATTTTAAGAATGTAAAGAAATGTAAATTAGATACACAGACTTATATACTGTGTATATGTTTATATACAGTACACTTTCTGGTAATCCTGTAGGGGCTCATTAATGACTAGAGCTGTCAAATCTTTACTGATAACATGGACAAGAACGCTTTTTAAACCAAGTGCATGTCTCGTCAGCTTCTTTTAATTCAGTCATTTCAACTCGGCCAATCACACAAAAGCTTTCTGTTGTTGTTTCCTGTGAGTCACAAGATGCTTTGATGTGTTGGGTAACTTTGCTTTTTTTTTTTACATTTGATCCCTGAAAAATGGAAGAAATGTTGCACCTCATCATGATCAGCATTCAGAAGTGAGCAGGTTAAATAATGTGGGAGGGGCAAAGTCCTTCTGCTTCATCTTAACAGAGAAGTGAAACAAAACCAGCTTTAACATCTGTGGATTATGACTCTCTGAACAGTCTCCTGAATATTTGGATCAAACAAAAGTCCAGATCTTAAAAAGAAAAAAAGGGCGAGGTTTGGTCTTAAGCCCCCTCGTGCGGTGCCAGCTGATCAGATCTGGTCACAAATTCAAAATTCCTGTGTCGTGTTATTGGCTGAGCTTCCTCTGCTTACTGGGATCTCGTGGTGAAGATTTGAAATGAACTCTCCACGGCTTTCATTTGCCTTTTTTTTTTTTTTGGTCTCCTTTCCTTTTCAGTCGACTTCTGCAGAGACAACATGAAGTGCACTTTTGAAACAGTGGATTTAGTACATGTTCAGATTTAGCTGAAAGTGAAGGGCCAATGTTTTATTTTTGTCTCTCCCCCCCTCCCCTCTTTTTTTAATGTCACATTTGGATGTTGATGGGTGATTAATTGTTTTTTCTGACTTCTTCATTCGAGAGCCATTATTGTCTGTGTCAGACTGAGAATTGGGCTGGGGGGGGGCTGGGGGGGGGGGGGGGGGGGGGGTTGTTGGCCGTTTTTTGGCATGCTGAGGGGCTCAGTATGGAAGAAGTGCTGTGACAGCTACTCTCTCTTGTTCAGGGTTTGGTCACTTGTTTCCAAGACAAAACTTTGGAGTCATTCAGTGTCTCAAATAAATCACTCTATTTTGATATCAGACACCATGCAGTCTGTGTTTTTCTTCTTTTCCAGTCATTTACCATCGTCTGAAATTGGGGGGGGGGGGGTAAAGGTCAATGTGTGGTCGTCTGCAGCAACTCGGAAAAAAACAAAAAACAATAAGAAAGTGTCAACAACAAAACTTTAAGAAACATTTTGGACGTTTAATATCGTATAAAATAAATGTGCAAAATACAACATGGGCTGTTGGCGATACAGAAACTTAAAAAAAAAAAAAAAGAAACACTGATGAGCTTATTAGCTTCTGTTGTGCATTCAGAGCTTCATGATGGTGACAAAGCAGTAGTGCATATTTCTAACAGTGAATCTGCCAGGTGGGGTCTTCTAACACCTCGGCCTGTGAGTTCTTCATGAGGAAATGTTCCATTTGTTCTGTCTACAGATGATGGCTGTTGAATCTAACACTTCACTGTACTCCAGTGGAGACGGATTTTAAAAAAGCTTAAGAAGAAATAAAATGCTTTGAATCAAGAATTACACTGATTCTGTCTTAGCAGCTAATGAGATCTCATGACCGATTAATGTCAGGGGATCTCACAACAGGGCAGCAAGAGGCTACGAGGAGACAATCTGACACACAAGAAACTAAACATGACAACACTGGAGAAGTAGAGGGAGGCATGCTGTTGATCGCCCTCAGCTAGTGCTTCACAGAGTTCTCCAGGGATTCTCCGTCTGCGTCTACATCCTCATAGTCTCGCAGCTCGCCGGAAATGTGGATTTCAACTGTACTAGACTCTGAACCTAGCAAGACAAAATAGGGGTAGATTACTCGACACCATTGCCATGCTCAAACTGTAGATATATATATATCTTACATATGTGCAATGATAAATGTATTTTGGGAATTAAAGTACACATTTGCAAATGCAGTCTATAATGGGATTTGTTTAATCTAGTGCATTTTAAAAGCGAGCCGTATTTTTTAAAATCTTTACCTGCATTCGACCAAAAGTAGTGTGAAGGCTATAAAGATAAATGAAAAAAAAACATAAATCTTTTGCAAGATTTACTTTATTTTTTAAAAACTTGTCATTTCAGAAACACTGAATGGTTACAGAAAAAACTGAATTATAGCCTTTTGTACATGATCTTCATAATGCACATTAAAAAAAGTAAAAAAAAAAAAAGAAAAGATATCAAATGTTTTATAAAACCATCCCAAAATACATTTAATGGTAAATAAAATAGTTTTCAATGCAGCAGTTTTTATGTTTTTAAGTAGAAAAGCTCAGGTAAGGACAGTGTGACCACTATGATCTGAATGGAATTGGGCCACCATAAATATGAATATTTATGTATTTACTTTGCCTCACTTTCTTTGTCAAAATGCATGCTGTGAAAAAAAACCCAACAACATGTACATCAGAGTTCAACCTGCACTGAAAATGTCTCCTACAAGATTCCTGCAATCGATCGTACATTTGACTGAAACATGTTCCCAAAATGTCTTCTAGCAATATATCAGGAACACTGCTGAGTAAGACAACACAATAGTAAAGTCCAAAATGGCATCTAAGTTTAACCATGAATTCAGTAGCTACACTTTCTAATTATTTAGTGACTTTGGTATTAGACTGCATAAGTTAAAGCGTGATGACTATTACTGAACTATTTGACCTCGTTCATCGTGACAGTTAACCAATCAGAAATGAAACACAAAAATGGAAGTGGTTTATTGGTACCCAAGCTGAAGCTTCAACCAATGAGGTCAGACATTCAATATGAAAAAACCTGCTCTGCCACTGTGGGTTTGGACCTGAATTTGTTATTAACAAAGAAAACATTTTTGTGTGATGCAATTTCACAATTATGTGGTATTCAACACGGCATCCAATCAGATAATTCTGCAAGATGTTACGTAACATCATATGCATCATTACTGCATCCAGGACCAGTTAGAAAAAGTATTTATTTTTAAATGAGACTAATCACAGCGAGCTTTAACTTGGTGCAGGTCGATGTCTTCAGAGCTTTGGCACCTTTGTCTTTTTATCAACAAAAAAAAACAAACATCTCGACTACAAACAAAAATGTCTTTGGGCAGTTGGAGCATTTTTCCCGGCTATGTTATTCTATAATTGTTTCAAGATGCACTCCAGTGTGATAAGTTTAGTTTCAGCTTTAGAGCTTCACCAGCCCTGATAAACAGGCGAGCCGTTACTGCCACTGAGAGCCGGATTACCTTCTGAGAGGACGCTGATGGCGTCGGAGTTGTGCTGTCCGTTACCCATCAGGCTTTTCTTGGCTTCCTGGATGTGACTCTGGTAGAGCAGAGTGGTTCCCACCATGGGGTTATGGCCCGCTGCGTTAGGAGCTGAAGTAGAAACCGAGTCCCAGGCCAGCTCCCTCCTCCTCTGCAGGCTCAGGTCCACATCGAAGCCCGTCCAGCCGTGGAAAGCCAGCGTGTTGAGGAACGCTTGCATGGGGTTCAGGATCCCCTGGAAGAGGGAACATTCTCAACTCAACTTTATTTATAAAGCACTTTAAACACAACATAGTCGATCCAAAGTGCTGAACATTGCAGAAACAAAGCATTAGAAAGTAACAGACAAGAACAACAACAACAAAACACAAGACTAACAGAGCTCTGGGTTTTTGTGCTTGACGGGTTAAAATGAAGAAGTTTACATTTCTTGACTCTGATAAAACTTGAACATTATGTTTGCATTGTTTTTAACTCACCATAATAAACCATGTAATGAGGGCTGCATTTCTTATATTCCTGAACCTGTTGTCATTGATGTCTGCTTGCACTTCCAGGTAGAAGAGGAGGCACTCGTTGATGATGTTTGGAACCCAGCTAAAAAGTCAGGAAAACAACGAGGCTTAAAAAGAGCACATGTTTTCACCACAGAGGAAAAAAGAAAGCAAGATGTGAATAACATGAAACTCATATCTCATGAACTCGATCGAGCTGTGGAAAACAATCGTTCATTCATCGACCTCTATCGAGAATCAGCGCATACAAGTTTTCATGAGTTTGCCTTGTGAGAGTCACATTACTGCAAAAATTACATCACAGCACGAGTGAGTGTGGAAAAAGTAAAAACTCCAAACATCTTTGTTGGAAAATAGTAATTTTATGGGGAATGCTTTTGTTCATTTGTGCCCATTGATGTCAAATTACACGTCACAATGAATCCTTTTTCAACCAAACTGCTGAGCATCAATAACTCAACCTTGTGTTTAAGTGTACAGAAGGTCGATGCATATATTGTTTTCTTTGGATTTCATACAATATCAAAATATAATTTTGTGAAAAACATGTTTGGAAAAAACCAAACACTGCTAGTGTGGTGGTAGTGGACCTGGGTTTGATTCAAAGGCAGTGCACAATTATGTTACTATACATATAATACTTTTAACACTTTGGTGACGTTTGAATGTATTCTATATACAGACACCCACCCAAAAAGACAGAGCGCTACTGCAGGTCGTTCATCCCATCTGCCATCACACTGTTTAACAGCATCACCACCTCATGCTACACACTGTGTGTGTTTTTAATAACAATAACTCTTTCCAGTGTAGTTACTGTGTAATTTTCCATTATTGTATTTTTTATTTAACTGATGTAAATATGTTTGATTTTTAACTTCTATTTTTATTTTTAATAATTATTTTCCCGTCTCCTGTTTTCTGGAGCTGCTGTAACGCACAAATTTCCCCCACGGGGGATCAATGAAGTTTATCTTTATCTTTATAGCTTAACATTTTTCTATTTATTTTTGAACTTCACAGCAAATGGAAACTACATTACAATGAAAAGTTTTATAACAGAAACAAAATGTATGTTTTCAGAAATACAGAAATATACTTGTAACTGCCTCTCATGTTTAGTTTTTGTTTGTCCAACCTTTTATTATTGTACTTCCGTTCTGCAGTCATTAAGGCGGAACTAATTATTATTGATTGTTCCGCACGTAGCAGAAAAAAAATCACGTTTTAACACCATGGTTTTTACACAGATAATAATGAAAACATAATTACAATGATTATCAGTGTGCTGTAGAAACAATTGACTTTTGTCAGAGCCAAACTATTCCTTTCCCCTCCCAGAGCTTAAAATCTATTGCTCGCTCTAGACGAAATAAAACCCAAAGAAATCACTCTTTTTTCATATTGTGTGTAATTTGTATTTGATTAAACAGACAAAAGAGACAAAACATCTATAAGACAAAGTAAACCATTAAAGCAATAAGAGAGAAATCTCATCTTTGTCTCATTTTTGTCTCAAGAGATTTTCATTAGACCAATATAAGAAATAAACGATCCTTATTGGAGATCTTATTTTTCTTTATCAATGGTCTCATCTGTATCGCTCTGTTAGACATTAAGCTACAGGCTCCACAACTTCAATCAATGTTGGAAGATTATAGATTAATCTAGAAGATTAGATTAATCTAGATTATAAAAAATAGATGAAAAATGGAGAACCACTGAAAGTTTCTGGTTTTTTTGGCAGTTTATTCAGTTGATTTTGTGATCGCCCAGAACGAGGTTTTTAATTTACTAACTGTAAACAACAACAAAAAAAGCAACATTAATACACTGATAGGCTTTAAATAAATACATGTTTCATAATTTCTACTTAAAAAGTAAGCAAGCAATAACCTTTCTGTTGATTAAGGGTTTTATGCATAAAAGGAATTATGTGTGAAAACTTTAAGTTCTGTGAGATAAATAATATATTTATCTTGTGTATCCCATAAATGAATCCTCTTATTATGTCAAAGTGGTGATAAGATATATCTGATAAGACATAGACCTGGGGTTTTTCTACTGTTTAGATCATATTGAGATTAATTTAAGACTCACACTTGTCTCATTCATAGATGTGAGCTTTTTAAAAAAAAAAGACACATGTAAGACAAATTTAAAGAACTTGAACTCATCTCAAACTTTTCTCATTTTTTTCTCAGCTGAGATCTCGGAATGAGAAAACCTTAAGACTGTTCAAAGAACGTGGATTGTAGACTGAATCTTAATTTTTCTGACAACTTCGAGAAGTCACTGTTTTATTGAGTGAGCATAGATCCTGGAAAGAGACGACTTTAAGAAATATAAGAAAATCTGTGAGACAAAACCATCTTTATGTGTCTTTAAAATCTGTCATGACGAGTGCACATGTTTGTCTAGGAGACAAAATGAGACATGAATAAGATCGTATCCTACATTTAATTGTTTACAGCTGCCTTTCACAATTTTAATAAGATTTTAAACTTTAACTCTGCTCTGTAACTTTTAACTCTTTTTTATATTTTTACTTTAATTTTTTCAATTAATTTCATTTGAATTATTTTTATTTGACGATTTTTTCAGATTTAATGACTTCAGTGATTTTTTAAATGTTCGATTTGAATGTTTCTTTTCTTTCCTCTGTCATGATGCTTTTTGATGTCTTGTGTGAAGCACTTTGAATTACCTTTTGTTGAAATGTGCTACATAAATAAACTTGTCTTGCCTTAATTAGCTATAGGCTGTTTCCAGTCTTCAGCTAAGCTAACTAGCTGCTGGTTGCAATGATTTTTTTATGTACAGCAGTATGAATCTTCTCATGTAGCTCCTGAAGAAAATTTATTCAATTGAAGGTGCTTCTCAAATATGAAATGATTCTTCAGACGTCTGTCTTTGAGAATGGAAACTTACCAAATGAAGAACACCAGCATTATTTTAAAGAAGCGTATGGTGATCTCGTTGGCTAGCCGCCTCTCGTTTTCGGTGTAGATTCCTTGTCGTCCTTTCAGTAAAGATGTAACTAAAGTTAAAGGATGAGAGAAGAGGTTGTTATTGCTCTCATCTATCTGTCACAGATCATTTCACGGGGGGGGGGGGGGGGGGGCGGACCTGCAGATATGGTCCGGTTAAAGAAGATAGGATTGGCTATGAGGACGAGCATCATCGGGGCGTACGTGGTGACGTAATGAGGGATGGCGTGCTCGAGGCCTTTTTCACAACTGCAGAAAAAACACAACCACAAATAACTTCACAGTTTGAAACACAGTTCTGTCATCTTCTCAATCTCCTGACAAGACCAGCAAAATGCTAAAAGATGCGGGATGGTGTCTCTTACTCAGAGATGGACGGGTAGTAGAGCATGGCCACTCCTTCAACACACAGCAGCACAGCCAGACCCCACGTGATCATGTGGTACAGGATAATGGTGCTGAGAGGGGAAAGAAACAAGTCATGGGACCGAGCTCACAACACACGCTGCAGCTCTGTGCCTTTTGTTGTGTGCAAAGAACAAACGCAATACACAGCCGGGGGAGGGAAACATACTGGGACTTATATATCTGATTATAAAGAAATGTCAGACCAAATGGTGCAGCAAAAGTCAACAACCAAATTTAAACCAATTCAAGACTGTAGTAACAGAGGAAGCATTAAATCCACAGTAAACGTCTGATACTGTAAATGACAACTCGGTTTAAAGCTTTGTGTTCACATGGAGGAATGTTGAGGTGTAAAGTTATTGTTGTAAAGAAGATGTTCAAAGGACCTGATTCCTGCAGATGTTTTCACCACTAGGAAGACGTCGACAGCGTAACAAAAGGTCCACCAAAATGAAGCGCTGAAAAATAACTGGATCCACAGCTGTAACACACATAAAGGATGCATGTGTTTCACCAGAAGGTCATAAGAACAATAAATGTTCCGGTACAACAAAATGTTGTTGTTGTGAAGTTATTTGTTGTGCATGTTCGTCATGCATTAACACAAATCATCACTTTTAACCAATCAGGATGTTCAAGGATCATCAAAGATTTGCTTTTAACAAAATGATTTGTTTGTTTTCCTGTGTGGTTACATGTTCAGGTCATCAGTCGAGCATGAATCCATTCTTGGACTTTACAGTTTAAGGCTTATTGTGGACAAAGGTGAAGCTTTATGAGAGCGGTTATGTATGAGAGAGATCGTACGTACCGCACTGCCCACACAGAAGACCTCAGGCCAGACATCAGTGTTGTTTGTTACGGAGATTTCTTTAATGATGTTTGGAAGGCCCAGCCAGACAGATGAACGTACAATGATTCCTGCAGGAGTAAAAAACAACACACGGCCTTTAATGAGCCAATAAGACAGAACCTGCTGATGAAGAGGAGCAAAGTCAAACAAGCAGGTGATGTGAAAGTTGAAATCAATGATTACATGAGGAATTATTAAGTGTGGTAAATCATTAGATTAGGTTGCAGTACAAATTGCCCCCCAGCCAGAACGGTTTCCATTCCCACCCCCCAAAAAACTCTTCAACCTAGCAGGGCTCCCAACATAGATCTGTAATGCAAATTAAAAGTTGTTGTGGTTTTCAACTGTAATGTGCCAAGCTGTTAGTTTACAGGGGCCAAAACAATCTCCTTATCCCCAAATACAGAGACAAAGTGATAAAAAGAGTTAAAATAGATGAAATATTAAAGAACTGTGCAGACTGTAAAATAAAACGTTTGCAGTTGTTACGAGTCAAACTGTTACTCAACATCTACTCCATCTTTTATTTTGTAATCCACATCGAATGGCAGTTGTACAAATTGCGCAATTTAGTGAGAAACTCCTAAAAGTTATGTTTTATGTGTTCTCTCAGTTGTTATCAATCAGGCAAAAGGGCAATAAAGGGTTAACAACACATTTTCGTGCGTAATTCGTCCTACAAAGAGCAACACCACGTTGTCTCCATGTGCTGCGTAAATCTAAATCAGTAGTAGTACAAGTTATCTCCTTACCTGCACATCCTAGTATGTCACATATGCTGACGATGAGCAGGATCCGGGATGAAGAAGCAGGCCTGGGCAGAGGATATTGCCCCAGTCTTCTGTATCCTTTGCGTTTTGGCAAAATTTGTAAAATAGCGAAAATTAAGCTGAGGCTGGCGCTGCCCAGACTCAGAGCCCCGAACAAGGTGGGCTGAAAGGTGACCACAAACTCAGACGCTGCGTCTCTGTTAGGGCAGCAGAAAGTCTCCAGCCGCGGGGATGCCATGACAGACTGGAGACAGAGAGAGGGAGAAACAGAGGAGGAAAAGGGAAGAAAGAAGTGGGCTGTGGGTGTCAGGGGAAAAAAAGAAAAAGAGAAGAAAAGGAAATGATTGGACTCAACTAAGAAATCACGGGGCTGAATCATCATGTGCTTCTTTTTAATCCCTGCAGCTGTAGTTTAACTCAACCACAATGCAAGAAACACACAAAGCACTGTTGTGTGATGAAGTGTGAGTTTGGACTTAAGTTATGTGTATGCTACTGTCTACTTCAATATGTTGATTTATGTCCCGGGTGTAACTGCAGTACAGTTTAGAAATACTACACATGTCATCATTGTTAGGTTGTGTGTTGTTTTGTCTCCCTCTGCTGGTTGTAATATGTAACTGTTTGTAACCTGTTGACTGATTGCTTTTGTCTCTCCCTCAGGTGTGTATGCTCTCTCTCACTCTCTCCTGAGAGTCACAACAAAATGTCTTTTCTGTCTGAGTAATCTGGTAGAGGGTTTATAGGGTAGGGTAAGGGATCCTGTGGCTTAGAGGGTGTGTCCCCACCCGGTCCGACGGCCCTGTGTGGGCAGGCTTGGGTGACTGACCTTTCCTTTTTGTTTTGTTTTGTAAACCAGACTTCCAGCTTATAGTTTTGTGGTTTCTTGGTCAATTATTAATGTTGTTAACAATTTCGGATTGTAAAAATAAACCTTTTTCTTGAAATGATTTAACCTGACTGGTTGATTTATGTTCGACTCCCTGTAAAACGAGTCATTCATTTAGGGGTCGTAATATAATGATAACTATTCTTTTAGGCCATATTCTCTATTCTACTCTTTGGGGAATATTGTCTACAACACATTGCTGAATGATTAAGATCTCAACATAAAGAAAGTTGCAATGGAGGTCATTAAGCTACAGTTTGAAAAGTCATGTGGATACTAACCACAAACTCACAAGGTAAGTTGCTTTTACATAAAGTTGTAAAATGAATGAATCATCTGTAACAAACGCATACAATATACTCAATCAATCAATCAATCAATCAATCAATCAATCAATCAATCAATCAAACAATTTTTATTTGTTTAGCGTCAACTCATAACAAGTGTTATCTCGAGACACTTTACAAAAAGCAGGTAAAAGACCTTACTCATTGTTATATTACAAAAAGCAGGTAAAAGACCTTACTCATTGTTATGTTACAAAAAGCAGGTAAGAGACCTTACTCATTGTTATATTACAAAGATCCGGTCTATCCATCATGAGCACTTTAGCAAAGCAGCAAAAGTTACAGTGGTAAGAAAAAACTTTATTTTTAAAAGGCAGAAATCTTCGGCTGGATCCTCGGCTCATGATGAAACAGCCTTCACAGGTCTAGACTGCACCGGGCTTGGAAAGGGATAGGGGAGAAATGATATACTGAATGTTACTTTCTCCTATATAGGTACAACATAGTCATTTTGGGGGCATAGATGACTTTTCCAGAAAGGTATTGATTCAAATAATATACAGTATTTTGTGACGCACAGGTTTATGGATAATTTCTCTGTGGTTGCATGTAAAATTATTGAATGAAGCCGTTTCAACAAATTATGCTTAGAATGAAGTCCTAGTATTATTAAAGTGGTACTTTATGATCTTTGTCCAGGTCATGTACCTAAAACCTGCCAAAGGGCATCTACTGGCCTCGCTTTCTTCCTGACCTCCTGTGATAAGAACGCTTTGCCCTCCAGGTCAGTAAAAGACAGTGCAGTCTGATATGCACACACACAAGTCATTTTGGATGTACTGAATAATAACCTTATATTGAATTTTGCATCTTTTAATACCTCTTCACATATTGCTATGCGAGGAACTGACAGGGGAAGTTACATTCCTGGAAAAAGCGTCCACAACCAGAGGTAAATTACATCAAATGTTTAGCGAGATAACCTGAACCTTGACTCAGCATAATTTATGCTCAGTCTCGATCTCAGTCTCCTGGTCTGACATCGTACTGGACCCTGACAGAGAAATTCCAAATGATGCTATTTGATGCAACGCCACAAGTCTGATTCTCTACATTTACTACATTACATCTACATCTACATCTACTGTATTATATATTTATTTATTATTTAAGTGCCCCTTTTTACAATTTACACTACTCCTCACTCAACAGATAAAACGGTGATTGTTTTTTAACTTTTTCATGACAGAATGGAGCGGGATGTGTGTGTAACGGGGTTATTGTACATAATTGATGTTCAAAATGTAATGTAATGTAATTTCCTGTAAAGTTATCTTATGATCTTATTCCGTTGAGATGTAGATTTAATAGAAAGTTGTATCTTTCATCTCTATCTATGCAAGGCTCCTTTTATTTATTTGACCACAGCGCCCTCGTGTGGCTGTGGTGGTAATTATAGAGGTCTGGGACTGTCAGTTGGTCCCCTTGGCTGGCTGACGATCTCATTTACTGTAATGAAAACAGCTGACATGTTGTAAATACTTAACTATAAAAGTAACTTTAATCAAATCAAAGTGCATATAAAGTGACATAATTAGTCTTGTCACGTTTTGTGACTGTTGCTGCGTTGAAATTTACACAAGCACAATTAAACCCAAAACACATTAAACACCAAGATCTCAAACATACTGGATCATTTCCTCCCTGAACCCGGGCCTACTGCTCGAGATGAGAGTCTTAACACATGGGACGTGCGCCCTAACCATTGCGTCACCAGCGCGCCCTGAATTTTGCATCTTTTAATACCTCTTCACATATTTCAGGATCAGAGGTGATCAGCGTGTGGAGAACATCGATATTGCTTGATTCATGTCAATATATATATATATATTGTATATTTTGGAGAAACTGTAACAATGGAATTTCCCTCTGGGATTAATAAAGTATTTCTGATTCTGAAATAGAGGACCTTAGTGGGAGTGGCCTGTGGTGCTGTGCATTCTGGGATTTGGTGTCTTTCATCCACATGAGCCAAAAAGACACTTTCTGCCTTTTCTCGGTCAAGAAGGCACCAACTTCAAAATGTATTTCACATTTCTACATATATGACCCAATGTCAATACAGATTCATGTTTCAGCAGGTGAAGTTTCCCTTTAAAGATAGAAGAAAGTAAAAGTACAGCTATGAAGGCTGTTGCTCCTGGTGACAGGACGTTGTGTTGGATGACAGGATGTTCTGGACTCTGCAGACTTCAGTGCTCATGGTGCAATAAATACTCTTGCAACGCATAAGGTTGTCTTCTTGAAATCATTTAAGACACCGCATCTCGTTTAGTGTGAGGGTTACTGTAGATATGTAGAGTAACCTATCTGGTTTCAATGTAGAGTTCAGTGTTGACTTTACACCAGAACTTAAGACACAACTTACACTCAGCTGGTGCAGCAGGCTGCTGGAACAGATAAACCTCTCCGTACTTTTCTTTCTGATTTTAGTGCAGATCTGGTCTGGAGGATTTTCCTGATCCTGAGCTGATCCTGAGCTGCTGTTGCATGACAGATGTTAGTTACAGGAAAAGAGCCAACCTCAGAAAAAGAGAAGAATGGAATCTGAATCTGAAGAAAAACAGAATGTGTTTAGATCAGCAACCACATACCTTCTTCCTGTTTAATAAACAGCTCAGGGTCACACTGAGCTGTTTCGTGTATAGATGTTGGTGAGTGTTTTTAGTTCTGAAGCTTTGGGGTAAGAAACGATGAAAATGATGGCCTGCAGCTCCATCACCTTCTCCATTTATCTGAGCATCGTACTCCACCTCAGCCAAGGTAAGAGTCATCATCTATGGTTATATAGTTCTTTTAAATCCTATATTTACCAACTACAACAACAAAAATATTCACCTCCTTATCAAATGAAACGTCTCAACAAGCGCTCTTTGGAATCACTTTCAGTTTTATGTACGTAGGTTGAGATATCCCCACTGTGATGGAACTTCAGGTAGCTCACTCCTCGAGCCTGACAGCAGTCACAGCTGTACTGATAGGGGTCAGCCGTTACTACGACAACCAAGGTCACTTTGTGTCTCTCCTTTATCTTTAACCTCACATTGTTATCAAATCACAAGCTTTTAGGGAGAGCAGGTAGGGTAACACACCCCTGACTTTGGCATCATTTAGAGGATAGATACCAGGCCTATGGGACGGTCTGACAGAACTGGCTTAGCAGGACACTTGTGTGTTACATGTGTGGTTAAGTCAGGGCAACGGTGGCTCAGTGGGAGAGTTGGCCGTGTCTCAACCAGAAGGTCGGGGCTCGATTCTTAGCTCCTGCGGCAACATGCCCGATGTGTTCTTGGGCAAGACACTAAATCGCTGCTTCGTCAGCGGGTTAAACCAGAAAACCTTATTAGATTACATTTCGAGATCCATGAGGCAAGGCACGTTTATTTATGAAACACATTTCAACAAGGCAATTCAAAGCACTTCACAGGAATCAGAAACATTTAAATAGAACATTTAAAACAATCACAGAGAAGAGGAAATCTGAGAATATGCCAAAATAAATAGATTAAATAAGACAATGCCTCATTTGTTTGTATAATAATCCATTAGAATTATATTAATTGAAATAAAGAAAGCAGTTAAACGAGGAGCTGATATGTTGTCTTTATTCAGGTTATGAGGTGATTCAGCCGCAGACTCGGACCGTGAACCCCGACAGATCGGCCTCCATCACCTGTGAACACACGGCGAATGTCAACTCTTTGATGGATGTTCGACTCAACAGCATCTCCCCGTAAGTATCCCGATGTTCATGAGTGTTGAAATAAATAGGAAACAGACACACAGATGATGTTTGTGTGTGCGTGTGTTTGTGCACGCCTTCATTGTTGCAGTCAAAATACTGTTTTTATTTCAGCATTATTCTCACTGATTGAGAATGGTTTTATTTGAAATATCCGGGGGGGGGGGGGGGGGGGGGGCGGGGAAGGGGTAGCATTGAGAGCTCCCATGATTCCCCGCCAGCCTTGACGTCATCTTTTTGTTATTGTTTTGATTGAGAGCCCCCTAGTGGTGGATTTACATACTGTGAACTTAAATCACATTTGTATAGTTTTTTTGGAGGGCATCTCACGACCCCACTTTGGGATCCCCTGCTGCACAGCACTTTGTTAAACTCCTGTTGTTCCTCAATGTGCCATAGAAATAAAAGTGATAGAGGGGGAGAAATCGTGCTCGGGCACTGTACAAAACAATCGTGACTAATGTGAAAAGGGTTAAGACTTTTTAAATCACTGTCTGACTGACTGTTCCTGTTCTCTGAGAGCCTGTGCCCCTTGTAGCGCTCCTTTAGGAGCACTATGCCCTAACCTCGTTTAATTCATCACCCACAATTATTCCGTCTGAAATAACTGTGCACTGACTTATGCAGGGGTGGCGTTGAGTTTGTGTGTGCTTCATTTCTTTACCCTTTCTTGGGTATCTTTCAGGACAAAAGGAAGAAGCTGAAAGTAAACCTACACCTCAATCTGGAAGTGATGCGTGGACTCTTCTGGAGTTCATTCTGATTGGTCTGCTGGTTCCGACGTTACTGTACAGCTGTATCATCACCTTTTTCTACTTCAAGAGGAGCTTGGAGGTATGACAAGCATGGCCTCCATGTGCTTAAAAGAAACAACTAACAATAGACAATACACATGATAACATACACTATGCATAACATATGCATAACAATAAAACCGCAAAATAAAAAAATATAAAAATGTTTTTAAAAAATGCATAAAATGAAACGGCAACACAATAAAAAGGAGTAGGAATAAATAAGTATTTCTTAGTTAAAGTGCAATACATACTCCAATTAATATGATTTAGCCAAAAGCTTGTACAAATACAGTAGATATGTTTTAAGTCTGCTTTTAAAAGAAGACACAGTTGTAGCAGACCGTAGCTCAAGTGGTAATGAATTCCAGAGAGTAGGACCATAATGACTAAAAGCACCATGAGCTGATCTTGAATTAATTTTGGGTACGATGAGGAGACCTTTATTTGAAGATCTGAGGGACCGGTCTGGTGTGTACTCAGTTAGCATGTCAACTAACTTGGTTTGTGACCAGCCTCAAATCGTCCCATGCCCGCCCCCCCCGATCGTTGAAGGGGGCAAATCTGGCCTAAAATTGTGTCTGAAATCATCTAGTGCAGTGGACAAGTGACAAGCAGATACTCTGTCTGCATTTCATTAAGCAAATATATTAAACCCTGTAAAATGTGTCTTTTTTTCTGTGTTTCAGAGCAACACAAGCAATCTCCACGTATGTGTAAATGAGGAGATCCCCTGTGCCAAGAAATCCAGAGTTTGACTTGTACAGTCGTTCTGCTCTTCACCCCATCTCTCTTTTTCTAAGAGCTGAAAACAAATGTGCTGCTGAAGATAACCAGCAGAGGGAGACAAAGACCATCTGCTTCTGAACACCTGCTTTCATGTTTGCATGCAAAGTCATATTATCCATTTTGTATGAACAGGTACAGATTATTTTTATTCCCAAATTAAATAGAAGCTATACCACTGTTAGACTTGATGATGTCTTGTACAGTGTGTGTGCATGTTCCAGCCAAACAGAAATAAAAACACACCAGTGATTTTGACTTTTTTATTTGGGGTTGAATCTTGTTGGCTTCTGTGTGATTGTCTTGATATGATAAAACATAATGCAAACGTTTGCAACATCTTTTCAGTCCAATTCTATATTGGTAAATGTGTCCTTTAATTTTAAATTAGATTTAGAAGTTTATTTTAATTCAGTGTCAGTGGTAAGAAAATGGAAAGACAGAAAAAAAGACAGAAAAAAAGACAGCATCTCCTTCCTCATCGTCCCGGGTCTTTATCTCACATGTCAACATTCATACTCTATTCATACATAAACGCTTGTAATCAATTCTTAGTTTTTTTGATGCTGTGCAAAGCTCACAGTCAGTCGTCAGTATTTAAGGAATAACAAGAGCACCAGATATAAAATAAGACAATATCACAGGGTTCAGACTAAAGGTGAAATATAATAATCAAGTTGTGTGTTCTGCATTACTGACCAGGCTTCTTCAGGTTCAAGTTCATTTTACTTTATTTGTACCCGTAGGTAAATTTGGTAGGTCTTTGAAGGATGGCAAAATGTGCAGATAGTGATTGATGGGTAAAGGACATTTACAGATTACAGACGGAGGCTAAAAACACAAACAAAAGACTGAGCTGTCTCTGCAGCAGTAATAGGTTCAACCACAGAGGTCTCTTCTCACGCTGAATTTATAAGACAATGAGGATGTCAAGGAACAACAAAAGCTCAAGTGATCCGTGTGTAACGGCTTTAGAAACAGTCTGAAACTATTACAAACATTTTGCAGAGGGTGTGGTGAATGCTGCTGAATGCTAGCGGAGCATCATGTCATTTGTCAAGCGGAAACATTCCAGCTGTCAAACTTTGAAATGTTAAAAATATAACAGAAACATCCAGTAAAAAAAAAATCCCCTTCATGTGAAGTTTGCTCGTCAACACAAATCTAGACCTGATCCCGTCATAGCGACTTCAAACCAGACTTGATCCAGGTCTGTACTTTGCAAAGACTGGTGTCCTTAACGGTGCAGTTTGAAGGGAATAATTCTTCTTCCTGTAAGACTTTACACTTTTTAAAATATATTTTTGGGATCTTTTTCTTTTGCCTTGATTGGATAGGACAGCTGGGGAGAGACAGAATGTGTAAGGAGGAGAGAGTGGGGGATGACATGCAGAGCCGAGATCAGTATCGTCTATATGTGGGAAACACATTGTGACTTGTCAAGTAGGATTTCAAAGAGATGTGACTAGGTTCTTTGAGCTGGCTAATTTTCTTGGCCTCATTGCAGTTCCTAAATGGTTTACTCCATTTAAAGTCCTTTCCTCACTCTGACTGTATCTGAATTGTCAAGTATATACTCAATCTGTCAGTAGTCAGTACGTACTATCCGTGCTGCATACTGTTAGTACCTACTCTTCAGTATGCACACACAGTAGGCAGATATTTGTTCCTACTTCTTCTGATTCATTCAATAAAGAAGTGACGTCATTTACGTTTCCTGAACCGGGCACATTCACCCGTTTTTTTTTGTTTATCTTTATTGAAGAAGAGTAATGCTCATATACAGTCAGGTAAACAAAAAACAATATCACAATGTAAATCAAGTAAAAGATTAAATAACTAAATAACATATAGTACATAAAGAACAAATGAAAGACAGTAATATACAGAATATAAAATAAACCAATAAAGACACATTTAAATAGTGACATCATTATTTAAATAGTGAAATCATTATTTAAATAGAGGGGGAAAGGTTTTATAATAATGCAGATATTTGTTATATTTTCTGTTGTTTAAATTAAGATTTAAATTAAGATTAAAAATTGATTAAATTAATCCACGCTCGTTTGTTTTGATTTGGAGGCAGACATGATGTGACGATTTACGTTTGATTTCGCACAGCATTGTGGGTAAAATACAATTCATTTCCTGAAAGCACGCATCTGATCCATACTGCATGAAACCAGGAAGTTAGTATCCATACTGAAATGTTCAGTATACTGAGGTGGACCCAAAAAATAACCACTGAATGACCACGAGGGTTCAGTCTACTGAAACTACATACTCAAAAGTACTGCCTATTGGGGCGCGCTGGTGGCACAATGGTTAGGACACGTCCCATGTGTTGAGACTCTCGTCTCGAGCGGTAGGCCCGGGTTCGCTTCCACCCGTGGCCTCTTTCCTCATGTCATTCCCCGCTCTCTCTCTCTCTCTGGTTTCAGACTCTATCCACTGTCCTCTCTCTCTCTGGTTTCTGACTCTATCCACTGTCCTCTCTCTCTCTCTGGTTTCAGACTCTATCCACTGTCCTCTCTCTCTCTCTGGTTTCAGACTCTATCCACTGTCCTCTCTCTCTCTCTGGTTTCTGACTCTATCCACTGTCCTCTCTCTCTCTCTGGTTTCAGACTCTATCCACTGTCCTCTCTCTCTCTGGTTTCTGACTCTATCCACTGTCCTCTCTCTCTCTGGTTTCTGACTCTATCCACTGTCCTCTCTCTCTCTGGTTTCAGACTCTATCCACTGTCCTCTCTCTCTCTGGTTTCAGACTCTATCCACTGTCCTCTCTCTCTCTGGTTTCAGACTCTATCCACTGTCCTCTCTCTCTCTGGTTTCTGACTCTATCCACTGTCCTCTCTCTCTCTGGTTTCAGACTCTATCCACTGTCCTCTCTCTCTCTCTGGTTTCTGACTCTATCCACTGTCCTCTCTCTCTCTGGTTTCAGACTCTATCCACTGTCCTCTCTCTCTCTCTGGTTTCAGACTCTATCCACTGTCCTCTCTCTCTCTGGTTTCAGACTCTATCCACTGTCCTCTCTCTCTCTGGTTTCAGACTCTATCCACTGTCCTCTCTCTCCCTGGTTTCAGACTCTATCCACTGTCCTCTCTCTCTCTCTCTGGTTTCAGACTCTATCCACTGTCCTCTCTCTCTCCCTGGTTTCAGACTCTATCCACTGTCCTCTCTCTCCCTGGTTTCAGACTCTATCCACTGTCCTCTCTCTCTCCCTGGTTTCAGACTCTATCCACTGTCCTCTCTCTCCCTGGTTTCAGACTCTATCCACTGTCCTCTCTCTCTCCCTGGTTTCAGACTCTATCCACTGTCCTCTCTCTCCCTGGTTTCAGACTCTATCCACTGTCCTCTCTCTGCATTGAAGGCACGAAAAGCCCCCCCAAAAAAAAGTTTAAAAAAAAGTACTGCCTACTGAACTGTGACTATTCGGAAAGGGCCTCTGTCTAAGGGGGCGCGTTCAAACCTGAGCCATTTGGTCCGTTTCAAATGTCAAATAGGTTTGCAGAGCGTTGCTAACGTTAGCATAGCTAACCATACTAGCCTTCAGTCCACCTTGCAGGTTAACATCCACATGCCTGTGTTAAGTGTGGTTACTCATCGCTCCGGTCGATATGCCAATTTAACCTGACAGAGCAGACATAACTTTATCTCCATTTTATAGATCGAAATACTGACAAACTATGTTGTGCTTACAGGATGCCATTTTTGCATTCAGCATGAGGTTGAATGGCAGCAGCTACTTACCGGAGCTAAAGCCCCAACATGAGGCGGGTGGCTACAGTCCACAACATCTGACAGGCTTTGATCTGCTTAACTAAGTGCAGAGTGAAAGCAAACTGAATCAAATGAAAAATACAACACAGTTACAACTTCACCCCTTAATCAAGTCCACCAGACTTCATCTGTGAAAGCATCCTTAAGAAGTATCGTGTTTCTGAAATGTACTTTTTAAGTTTCATTCAAACTTTCAAACTGATCCTGATTCAGAAGTCTTTTCTGTACTCATGTTTTTTGTTTGCATATTCTCTTTTGTCAGCAGGTCGTATTAAGGTCCTAACTGTACACTCTAAACAGCCTGCAGGTAGAGATGACAAATCTGAGAGTGCACACATAATGCAGTCACATCTTACCTGTTAGTAATGCCAACAATACATAAATCATGATTGAATGGGGAGAGTCAGCTGAGGTGGAGAGGTGACGCCTGGTGATGGAGATGGTGTGACAGCAAGGTCACATTTCTCTCACAGGGGGTTAGGGCACGCAGTATGAAAACATATTGAAATCCAGAGATATTAAAAATAGGGAGATGCAGTCTGCGTCCGCACATCGGAGAACACAGAGAACATGACAGCTAATTTGTGGCTTATTTTGAGTTATTTTAGTCAGATAGATCCAGAACACTGCAGGATTTCTCCATAATGAAGGCTGTCCAGATTGTGTGCCTGTGATTGTGCTCATACATGAAATGTACTGTGCCATGCACACCTCTCCGAAGCATGCTGGTGCCAAGGAAGTGTACCATGTTTGAGAACTGATCTGAGCACCACACTAGTCAAACAAGCTGGACTTTAGGGGTGAAGCGTGTTTGGGCACGGTATGGATTGCCTAATGTGAGTGTGCCATTATTAACAAGAAAAAAAACAAAGAAAACTCTTTTAATGTACATTAAACTTGGTTTCCTACAATATTTCAGAAATGTACCATACCCACAGTTGACAAATGCTGGTATCAAGGGCTGAACTTTGAAACAATGGAGCTTCTCTGTTAAGTACAAAACCTTGACCAGTATCATTTATCTCCAAAGGGTCCAAGATATGAGAGGGAAGACCAACCTCTGGCTTTACCCCAGCCCTGTTACAAAAGGCTCCATTCAGTGTCTGAGGTTAGTTGTGCATGGCCAGTCTCTGGTCCCAGAAACAAGTGATTCAACCTCAACTGGTGCAGACTAAAGATCCCAAATCTGGTTCGCTTAAAAGATAGGGGTCTATCATATCGTATCAATCTCTTTTTGCTTCCAAGTGCACCAGAGTTCAGTTCGTTGTAGGTGAGAATGCCTACTGGGCCACACAAGGAAAGGGGAACCAGTTCATTGTGGGTTGATTTTGGCCATCTGTAAACAATGTCAAATAGGTTTGCAGAGTGTTGCTAACAGAAAACTTCACCTCTGAGTCAACCGGACTTCATATGTGAAAGCGACCTAAGGGACAACTAAAAGTAAAACTTTCATTAAAACCATCATTAAACATCAGTGGTGAAGAGGAAAAAGCTTCATACTGGGACATTGTCATATTTTGCGTAACAGAGGACTTCAATGAATTATAACCAAAACATTTTGTTTACAGCATGCAATGTTTAGTCATTGGTCTCTTTAGACAAAGTTTCATCATAAAGTTTTGATATTTTCAGTGTTTGTGCCTCTTCACGGTGGTTGCATCATGTGTTGACGTGCACAACGTGGGTGTTTTTCTTAACACCTCTGATTGGTGTAATCCCTCTGAGATTTCATTTTGCAATTGTCTGACATCAGTTCAAGAAGGTGTGAATCCTCGATGATTGTTTCACGACATAGCATTATCAAAGGATGTTTGTTTTTGTTACGGGTGTCGCAAGAATCCGGTCCCGTGGGCTCCGGTCACCCGTGTGCAAAGTGAAAGTGTGTAGGTGAGTGTGAAAGATGAAGAAACAACTTTATCTTGTTGGCAAAACCCAACTTTACTGACATCTACTTTTCTCTTTGTTTAGTAACAGCGAAATGGGTCAGTACTCTCTTCACTAAACCAAGGATTGCTTCCTTTTTCAAGAATTAAAAAAGTTAATAAGTTGAATCCGATCCATTTACTGTACAGCCTGACTTATTATGTTTTATGTTTAAAGTTCTCTTTACTGTGTTTGGAGAAAGAACCTCATGGAAAAAAAAGTATTAAGAAATGTTGTTAATAAGACTTTAGATTCAAAGTGCTACAGAGTAAAAACAGGAGCATAAAAACAATGATGTATGAGCCAGCAGAATGAAGAGAAATTGAGGATTTTGGACCTTTAGAAAGATGATGTTTCATCTATTTTGTGGAAACACAAAACACAAACAAAACACTGAAGAGTTCCAAGAAACAGGGGTGCAAACTCATCAGGGGTGAAAAAGGTGACATGGATCCAAACCCCCCTAGGGAGGTCCGGGGACATGCCCCCCCCCCCCCCCCCCCTGTGAATTTACAGACAATTTTAGCACTCAGACCGACTAAAGAAGCAGTGCAAACAATAAGAAAAATACAATTGCTTGTTGATATCTATGTTCTGTTTTAACTTTTTGATAAAGCTGTCATTGAAACATGAAAAACCCGTGCTCCCAACCTTGAGTCCCTTTTTATAAATGGGATTTTATAAACATCTTGATGTTTTAGACCAAGATGGCGGCGCGAGTGCATCGCGAGGCCCAGCGTCTCTCTCAGATTTGCAATTTTGCAGAGACCGCAGGCGGCGTCGAGACCGTAAACAAAGGCGAGGGAAGCGCGGAGGTATAAGGGCTAAGCTAAAGCTAACACCGCACCGTCTCCCGTTACCCAGCATTTTCCTCGCTAATGTGCGGTCTTTGGTGAACAAAATGGACGAGTTACGACTTCGCATCATCCACAGCAAGAGAATTATGGACTGTAATGTCATGATCTTCACGGAAACATGGCTAAACAACGGAGTACCGGACGATGCTATCAAGCTAGCCGGTCGCCACACACACCGAGCAGACAGAACAGCAGAGGACTCTGGTAAGACCAGAGGAGGAGGGCTGTGCATTTATATTAACAAAGCTTGGTGTACAGACTCTGTCACTGTTGGGAGACACTGCTCAGCTAACCTTGAGTTTCTCACGGTTAAATGTAGACCTTTCTATCAGCCAAGGGAGCTCAGCTCCACTATTGTAACTGCAGCCTACATCCCCCCTGATGCCGATGCTAAAGCTGCTATGAAGGAACTTTACACCGCTATCAGTAAACAACAGACTGCTCACCCGGAGGCTGCATTTATAGTTGCAGGTGATTTTAATCACTCAAACTTAAAGACAGTGCTCCCTAAATTTCACCAGCATGTTTCCTGCAATACAAGAGGAAACAAAACTTTGGACCATGTTTACACAAACATCGCAGGGGCCTACACCACGACCCCCCTCCCCCACCTGGGACAGTCAGACCACCTTTCTTTGTTCCTCATCCCCAAGTACTCCCCACTCATCCAACGTGTGAAGCCATCAGTAACAACGATTAAAGTGTGGCCAGCGGGGACAGACTCTGTACTTCAGGACAAGTTCCATCACACAGACTGGAGTATGTTTGCTTCGCAGGCTACCTTGGGCTCTCACACAGACATTGACACCTACACTTCTTCTGTGCTGGATTATATCAACACCACCATCGACAGTGTTACAACATGGAAGCAGATCACCACGTACCCAAATCAGAAGCCATGGATGAACAAGGAGGTGCGTCTCCTGCTGAAGGCCCGCAACACCGCCTTCAGATCAGATGATGCAATGGCCTACAGCGTATCCAGGGCAAACCTGAGGAGGGGCATCATCAAGGCCAAGCACTGCTACAAGCTGAAGGTTGAGGAACACTTCTCCAACTTCGACCCCAGACGCATGTGGCAGGGCATCCAGGCCATCAGTGACTATAAACCCAGAAACTCCACCCCGATAACCACAGATGTCTCCTTCCTGAACGAGCTAAATCACTTTTATGCTCGTTTCGATAGAGACAACAGAGAGACACAGACCACGAACAGACCTCCTGCAGACAACCAGCCCCTCTCACTGACCTCCACAGACGTCCACGCTGCACTGAGCCGGATCAACGCTCAAAAGGCTGCTGGTCCAGACGGCACCCCCGGGCGCGTGCTTAGGGCATGTGCGGAGCAGCTCACTGGGGTTTTTACGGACATCTTCAACCTGTCCCTCGCCCAAGCAGCTGTGCCAGCATGCTTCAAAGCAACCTCCATTGTCCCAGTGCCGAAACACTCCAGCCCGACAGGCCTGAATGACTACCGCCCTGTGGCACTCACACCCATTATAATGAAGTGCTTTGAGCGACTGGTCCTAGCACACCTGAAAAACTGCCTCCCACCCACACTGGACCCATTCCAGTTTGCCTACCGCAGCAGGATGCAGTCTCCACTGCGCTGCACTCTGTGCTCACACATCTGGACAATAACAACACATACGCACGAATGCTGTTTGTTGATTTTAGCTCAGCATTCAACTCTGTCATCCCCTCCAAGTTAAACACTAAACTCGGAGACCTGGGCTTCAACACCTCCCTCCGTCACTGGATAATGGACTTTCTGACCAACAGACCCCAGTATGTTAGGTCAGGACACACCTGCTCCACCACCATCACACTCAACACAGGCGTACCACAGGGCTGTGTGCTGAGCCCATTCCTCTACTCCCTCTTCACCCACGACTGCAGACCTGTACATGGATCCAACACCATCATCAAGTTTGCGGACGATACAGCGGTGATTGGCCTCATCAGCAACAACGATGACACGGCCTACAGGGAGGAGGTACAGCATCTGGCCGCCTGATGTGCTGACAACAACCTGCTCCTCAACACCAGCAAGACGAAGGAGATCATCGTGGACTTCAGGAGAGAAAGAGGAAGCACGCACAACCCCATTCACATCAACGGGATGGCTGTTGAACGTGTCTCCAGCTTCAAGTTCCTGGGGACCCACATCACAGAGGACCTCTCCTGGTCCACTAACACCTCCAGTCTGGTTAAGAAGGCTCATCAACGCCTCTTTTTCCTGAGGACACTGAAGAGACACCACCTGTCTTCAGCTGTACTGATGAACTTCTACCGCTGTGTGATCGAGAGCATCCTGACCAGCAGTGTCTCAGTCTGGTACGGAAACTGCTCTGTCACAGACCGTAAGGCGCTACAGCGGGTGGTAAAAACTGCCCAGCGCATCACAAGGTGTCCACTTCCTGCCATTGAGGATGTCTAAAGAACACGCTGTCTGCGGCGAGCTCATGGCATCCTTAAAGACTCCTCCCACCCTGCCCACAGACTGTTTACCCTCCTGCCCTCCGGCAGGCGCTTCAGAAGCCTCCGGACCAGAACCAGCAGACTGAGGAACAGCTTTTTCCCCAGAGCTGTTTCTCTACTGAACTCTACCCCCCGAACTCTGAACTCTGTCTCTCTCTCTCTCTCTCCCTCTCTCTCTCCGCACCCTGCTGACCCCCCTTTCCCCTCCATATCACCTCACACCCATCATCCCCCCACCACTCCTCCTGGTCACACACACACATCTTTCATCCATCTGTATTATTGTATTATAGTATGTTCATATTATGTCCATATTCTTTATATTATCTGTAAACTAGTATAACATGCTCACTGCATCTTAATCTGTATATTATTAGTATAGCATGCTCACTGCATCTTAATCTGTATATTATAATCCTAAGAACACACTTATTTTGTAGCATTACTTATTTATAGCATTTATTTATATTTATTGCATCCCATTAATCCAGCCATCCAGATTTACCTAATAATTCACTTTTTTTGTCTACATCTGTAAATTTTGCAATTACTGTACATAGCACAGAATTACTGTACATAGCACAGACTCTTGCACTCAATTACTGTACATAGCACAGACTCTTGCACTTTCTGCTTATTTGCACTTCTGGTGAGATGCCAAACCTCATTTCGTTACTCTATACTTGTATATGTGTAATGACAATAAAGTTAAATTCTATTCTATTCTAAATTTGCAGAACAGGGCTTGCCATGTTCCACTAAGGGGTGATGTGAAGGGCAGTCACTATGCAAGTAGCTCTCAGGGCAGAGTCTGAGAGAGCATTGTTTATGACCAACCTTAGTTCCTTCAAACGAGACTGGACAACATTGAAAGCTGACTGCAGAAACTCAAAAGCTTCAGCAACAGATGCTGAGCAACAATAGATGATAGTGTCATCAGCATAAAAGTGATACATGCCATTTGACAAATTTTCACACGTTAGTGATATAAATGGAAAATAAAATAGGTCCTATTATCGAACCTTGGGGCACCCCTTTTGAGATTTCTAAAAAGGAAGAGGTGGATCCTGCCATTTGCACGCATTGCGTTCTGTTTGACAGATAGTTGCCAAACCAGGAGGCTGCTTGCTTTGATAAACCAACTTGATGGAGGATTTTGATCAATAATCCGTGATCAACTGTATCGAAGGCCTTTGATAAATCGATAAAGAGAGCTACACAAAATTGCTTACAGTTAATTGTTACAATAATGTCAGTTAAAACCTAAAGAGCAGCTGTAACAGTGCTATGTTTTTTTCTAAAACCTGACTGATACTTAGACAACACATTATTGGCATCCAAAAAATCCTTCAGTTGTTCACTAATGATTTTTTCAAATACTTTTGCCAAAATGCAAAGAACAGCTCAAGTTTATCAGGACCTGCTGATTTCCCGGAGTCCAGTTTCTGTAATGCTCTCTGCACCTCAGTGGTTGACACTGGCAGTGAAAAGGATGAACAGTAAGTTGACTATCAACCTCAGATGCCAGTGACGCATTATCCTGATTTTTGTCGGATTTTAGCAAATCAGGGTGCAAGGAGTCAAATAAAAAGCCAGCTGAAATAAAATGTTCATTAAAACAATTTAGCATGGCTGATTTGTCAGTCAGAATGCAAAACTCTTTGACTAAGTGGGCCGGCACATCACTGGGTGACACGTGGCCAGAAGAAGATTTTATGACTTTCCAAAATTTCTTTGGGTCATTAAGGTTTTTTGTGGTTTCAGAGATGAAATACTCTGATTTGGCCCTCTTAATTAGGGTTGTACATTTATTACGAAGCTGGCGAAAGAGGAGCCAATCAACTGGGGTTTACTATTTCCTTGCCCTGGTCCAGGCAACATCCCTATCTTTAAGTAGATTTCCAATTTCTGTTGAACACCAGGGGTTGTTTCGCCCTTTAACCCTGAATTTGCGAAACGGGGCATGTTTGTCTATTAAAAACAAAAATCTGTCATAAAAATACTTCTACATTGTCAAAGAGAGAAACTCTGGTCCAATCAAAACAAGCCAAATAATGTATAAAAGCTTGCTCATAAAAGTTTTTAAAATCTATTTGAAGAAGCCGAGGCTTGGTTTTGGGAAGTTTGGCATTTCAAACTGTTGCAATGGCACAATGATCACTTAAATCATTTGCAAAACCCCCTATATCGGTATACTTATGAGGGGCATTTGTCAAAATTAGGTCTAGTAGGGTTGATCTTGTGGGTTTAGACAAGTTTAGAGAGTCACAAACAGATCTGAGGCTGTCCGAGGCTGTGGACACCCAATCACAATTTAGATCCCCAACCAAAAGTAGCTCACTGGAATTTAGTCCAGCAACATAGCTAGATAAGGACGACAAGGCTTCCAAACAGGCTGAAGGAGGTCTATAACAACCCAAAACTGAGATAGACTGGCCCTGAGAGAATTCAAGTTTCAGGCCAAGAAGTTCAAATTGCTTGCTGATGGTCACAGATGTTAGGATGGTAGCATGGAACTTAATTTTGACATAAATAGCAACGCCACCACCTTTTCTGAGCCGATCACAACGAAAGACATTGTAACCTTTAATAAAAATATCTTTGTCTGAGACTGACTTACGAAGCCAGGTTTCAGACAATACAAGAATATCAGTATCAGTTGACTGTGTCCAAATTTTAATTAGGTCCAATTTTGGGACAAGGCTCCGAACATTAATATGAATAATACCAAGGCTAGTTCTGGCTCTGAATTCATCAGGTGTAGCAATAGTATTCAGTGCAGGGCCTGGATTTGGTTTAACATTGCCTGAGAGTAAAAGTAGAATAGAATAAAACCTTTTTTCTTTGCATTTAGTGTTGGTACAGAACCATCATTATAATGCTTGAGAAGATCAATAAGTGAGATCTCTGACAATGTGAAATATTTTTTTAAGACAGAGATACACATCAAACAAGGGTAGTTTGCATCTTTCAAAACAGGCAAACGGGAACACAAACATCAATTCACAAAAGGACCAGGTGAGGGTCATGACATTAGGCAGACCCGGAGGCAATGGCCTGTATCCAGGTGCATCAGCACATATTTGAAATATATTTGAATCCAATAGCGAGAACAAAGTGAACAGGTCAAGAAGTAGCTTCATTGTAACAGCCTAAAAGTCAGAGTGGCCAGGAGTCAAAAGTACGAAATGTTCGGGAATGGACAACAGAGAAAGACGAGTGGTAAGTCACCTGCGGTAGCACGCCGGATAGCGTTGTTGGTAGCAGGGCAGCGGGTTCACGCTGCCTGGATGAGGGATAGCAGCCAGCGTGCAGCAGAACGGTGTAGGAGGATCCAGCGGCTAGCAGCTAATCAGCTAACCAACTGCTAGCTCCATAAACAGCAAACTAGCATAGTCTGGAGTCGTCAACAGCAGGAGGATAGCAGGAGGATAGCAGCAGGACCGCAGCGGAGATCAGTTTGGAAACCCGATCAACCAGCGAGGCAGCCAAGAGACCGACAGCCAGCGGCCAACCAACTGCCCGCAGCCCAGTAGCCAGGGACAAAAGACCCACGTAGCCTGGAGGGCAGATCGGCTAGCAGTTAGAAGCTTACCAGCCAACCAACTGCCAGCAGCTCAGCAATCCCGCGGACAGCCAACCCACGAAGCCGGGAGAACCAGGTGTCTAGGTGCCCGGACAGCAGACCCACCGAAAACAGGAGACGCAGCAGACCCCAGCCCGCAACCAACAGCCAATTGACAGCTCGCCGCAGGCAGGCCCAGCAGAGGCACTCCCGCAGGGGATCCAAGGTGGAATATCGCCGGCAACCAGATTATCCACTCTCCAACAGGCGCACTATATAGGCAGGGAATCCAGCTGAACAGCAGGGATTGTACACAGTCCACACGGCTCAGCCAGTTAGTTTGTGAACTGGTGGAGGTGAGAGGCCAGCAGTCGCAAAAAACTTGCAGATCACAATGATGTTTTGTCGATTTGATTAGTTGCTGTTCATAGAGGTGACAGGAGGTATGTGTTCCATACGCAAGCTAAAACTTGAGCAGTAAAAGTTGTTAAAATACACATACATAGACACTGGAATCAGAAGACAAATGTGTGCGCCGCCATCTTGGATTGGTGCACACACACACACTTCAGTTCACCGCTGATTTTCATTAAGTTTATATTCCCTCTGGCCTACCTTATTATATTTGTTGACCAGCTGTCACTTTAATGTTGCCTGAGATAATAATGAACCAGAAAGCTGGATGAAGTTACCTTCAAGCTCGCACGCATTTCTCTCAACATCTTTACCTATGGCTGCCAAACTGTAAATATGATCAGACAGGATGTTTGCTTGCGGTCGACGCAAGAATTGTCCGCGGAGGGAGGGTCAGAGCGCCCAGCCGAGCACCTCCAAGATTTTTGTAACAATGCGGACGAGTTCGTGCCAATCGCGTTGCAATGATTGACTGTAGGGCCCGGAAGTACTTTCTTCAGGCCGTGTTGAGCAATCAGACCGCTCTGACCTCAACAGTATGAAATGACTTAACGTTCGCAGGACCGTGCTCGCCGGCCGCAAGAAGCATGACGGCTCGCATCGAAGATTTACCACCCGCCCCTCCCTGTAAATATTTTTATTGCAGATCTAAATGAATCACACAAATGACCTATTTGGGATCCAAAATGGCAAATGTCGCCCAAAGGTAACAAGTTTGCACCCCTGAAGAAAAAATCGTGCCTCAGATGCGGCAGAAGCCGTGGCACGAGACCTTTCTGTCGGCAGCATCCACCTTTTTTCTATATTGCGGCTCGTAGAGATAGCCACGAACATACAATTCGAGCTCAAGACTTTCAAAATCCGCTTCATCCATATAAGTTTGAAGTTGAAACATACTTTTAGCATACCTTCGTTCTTATCAACTTTATCCACAGAGCCTGTTACTATAGCTACCAAGCAAGATGGCGGACATTGAGTTTCGATTCTGGGAGTGAGGTGATCTGTAATAGGTCTGTAGTTTCAATGGGTGAAGCTACAGCAGCAGAAAAGCAGAAGGGGAGGGAAGAAAGGTGGTGCAAGCAGGAAGAGTAAAGCTAACTTAAGTTCAGATCAGATACAGCTGCAGTCACAAAGCTTTCTCTTCTCTCCTGTGATGGAGACCTTGGAGATAACTGAATTCTGCTTTCCACAACTCCTCAACACCTCCTGTAGACGGGCAATTCATCCTCACTTTGAGGTCATGCTGACTTACATTCTGCTGTCCTTCATCTCTCTGGTCACTGCAGCTCTAAACCTGCTGGTCATCATCTCTATCTCCCACTTCAAGTAGAACAATATTTCATACATCATGGAAGTATTAGACAATAAAAATTATAATTGTGTGATGTTTAAGAGTGAGGAACACTCATTTTTTTGTATTATGTTTTTTCCACTTTAATCTTTGCTGATCAGTTTTTTCTGAATACTAGACACTGCAAATAATAACGATCATTTTGCTGCTTTCCTCCCCAGGCAACTTCATACCCCTACCAACTTCCTCCTCCTCTCTCTGGCTATCTCAGATTTCTTCATTGGCCTCCTCATGATATTTCAAATTATGCTCATCGATGGCTGCTGGTTGCTTGGTGACCTCATATGTACTCTGTATCAGTATATAGCATATATTGTTGTATCTGCTTCCGTAGGAACCATGGTACTCATATCTATTGATCGCTATGTGGCTATTTGTCATCCTCTTCATTACCCCAGGAAAGTCTCTCTAAAAAGAGTTCAAGTCTGTGTCTGTCTGTGTTGGATCTGTTCTGTGATCTTTCAGAGTCTGGTTTTGAAGGATATCCTGGAACAGCCAGGCAGGTATCATTCCTGTGTTGGAGAGTGTATATTTTTTATTAACTACATTGCAGGAATTGCAGATCTAATTTTTACATTTATTCTTCCCATCACTGTTATTGTTGTTTTGTACTTGAGAGTATTTGTGGTGGCTGTGTCTCAGGCCCGGGCAATACGCTCTCACGTTGAAGCTGTCACACTGCAGCAATCAACGAGATTAGCTGCCAAAAGATCTGAAATGAAAGCAGCCAGGACTCTTGGTATTGTCGTGATTGTCTTTCTGATATGTCTCTGCCCATATTATTGTGTCGCTCTAACAGGCCAAGATAACCTGCTCAATGCATCATCTGCTACTTTTGTTCTATGTTTGGCATATTTTAACTCTTGTCTTAACCCTGTGATCTATGCCTTTTTTTACCCTTGGTTTAGAAAATCAATAAGACTCATTGTCACATTGAAAATGCTGCAGCCAAACTCGTGTAATGCTCAAGTCCTGTAGAGGACAGTAAGTCAAGTAAATCAAACTTTGAATTTTAGATACCAAACATTTATTTTCTGCATTGTGCTTCAATTGAATCGATGTGTGTCCTCTTTGCTCGGTGATATAATATGAATCCAGTCTTGTGTTCCATACCCCCCCATATTTTCTCTAGCTGTATAAAAGCATTTTATGTATATTTCATGAGTAGTTTTGAATGACATTATGGTATTTTAATGAGATCAAATATGTGACACATGGTCATGCAGTAAAGAATTTACCTTATTTTTGTTTGACTGGAATCTTGATTTTGATAAATAGAGGGGCCCGTTCAACCTTATTAGTCCAGGTCTGGATGTTGGAATACTTTTGGGAAGCTACAGAGAAGTAAAAACATCGCTTGGCTGGGGATGTTTTAAGTGGTGGAGGAGAACCCCTGACCAAAACTTTTAATAAACAGGCTGTAAAAAATAACACTTTGAGGAGCACCTGACTTCGCTGTTACAGTTTTCCAGTCTCAGATGTAGGACTGGGAGATTACTTGAGGTACTTGGATGGTGGTGTTCATTTTTTAAAAGTTAGGCTGTTTGATGCAATACCCAACTCATTTCTAAACATAAAAAGCCACTGTGTCCAGTCCTCAGAACATTATAACTTCTCAGTCTGAGTGGCTTTAATTTTTGTTTCTCTACTGCAGAGTTGTGATAATCTGCTGCCAAAGACACAGGATTTCCTGTTATGATGCTTTCTTAATAAAGATAAAAGATAAAGATAAAGATAAACTTTATTGATCCCCCATGGGGGAAATTTTTGCGTTCCAACATAATTCTAAAAGGAGAATTTTATTATGATTTGTTTTGTATAATTTGTATTTTGTCTGTTACTTTACCTTGTCTTTAATCTGCTGGTAGTATATTTTTTACATTTTATTTTATTTTTATCTCGTACATTGCTGCTGGGCTGTTTGTCACCAACATAACTCGTTGTATTGCATCCAATGAAAATAAAGTGTCTTATGTCTGATGTCTTAAAATTATATGTGTATCATTAAATTACCTGAGCTCTAGCGGAGCTGCTTTTAGCTGAGATTTGCAAGAACACTGAAGGGAGTAACAGTATTTAAAGCCACTCTTTTGTCCACTAGTCAGAGCTACAGTCTGTTTCTTTTTATAAACTTTGACTTAAGACAAGTAAATCATTGATCTAAACCAGGGATGTCAGAGTTATAATGGGTTGAGGGCCTGATTTATCATTCAGACCTCATGGGGGGCCGGACATTTTTTTCCGTCCCAACATCAGTATAATTCAAGAAACATGGATATATCATCTTCGAGCTGATTTATTAACAGAAGTGCAAACAACAACAAATCTGAACAAGTCAGACAAAAAACATACTTTCCCTGCAATATTTTCCAAAAAGATACAGTTTCAATAAATTATAAAATAAAACTTATGGTATGTTTGATTGATTGCAGGTAACACACACATTTTTGTGCTTGGAAACTGCAATTTTGCATATGAAAACAATAAGAACATACAACAGTAAGAGTGACAAGTGGCCTTTAACAAGAGGCAGAGTGTTGTATCGAACACAGAAGTGTAAACATTAAGTATAATTTGTATTTATGCATTTGTAATAACGTAACTACATATTTTAAATATATACAGTCAGAAGAGAGAGAGAGGGAGAGAGAGAGAGGAAGAGGGAGACACTTTCTGTCTTTCACCAGCCTGTCAACATCAGGTGCTAGTTTTTGAGCAGTGTTTATCTTCATTAAATCATTCAGATGTGTGTGTGCCAGCTGATTGCGCAGTTTCAACTTATCTAGGTTCCTCATGGAGAAAGCCTGCTGGCATAAATAAGTTGTCCCAAACATACAGAGTATCTTTGACGCAAATGTCGTCATCCTCGGGTAGTTCAACACCAGGCATTGATAAAAGGATTCCAAACCAACCGTTGCAAATTTATCCTTCAACGGGGCTCTGCACTGCAGTTCAGTCAGTTCCATTTGTAGTTCCTCTGTCACATCTATTGCATGTGTGTTGAACGGAGAGCAAAAAAGTGTGAAATCCTTCTCCAGCTCAGTGAACACAGTAAATCAACTCTGAAACTCGCGCATGAGTCCTGACAGTGAGTTTTTGTACGTGTCAATACTTTTGTTATCAGCAGAGAGAGATTTAAGGCAAGGAAAGTGCACTGGGTTGCGCTGTGATAGCTGCGTCTCCCATTGGGCCAGTTTCAATTGGAAAGCACAAACGCTGTCATAGTACTCTGTCACAAGTTTGTTGCGCCCCTGCATGTTAACATTCAACACATTCAAATGTCCTGTAATGTCCACCAAAAAGGCAAGATCGGTAACCCAGCATGGCTCATCCAGCTCTGCCACTAGCTTTCCTTTATGCACCATGAATTGGGAGATATCAGTGCGCAACTCGAAGAAGCGCTTGAGCACTGCTCCTCGGCTCAACCAACGGACCTCTGTGTGATATGGCAGACCGTGCGTAAAATCGTGCTCAGATAAAAGAGCATCAAACTGTTGGTGATAGGGTTAGGTTAGGGTTTGTATAACAACACGCCTGACGTGGTCCATTTTCAGACTCTTACTGCATAATGCTTCTCGATGTAATACACAGTGAAAGTTCCAAAACAGTTTCCCTGGGTTAACAGCCCGAACTTTGTCCCTGAGTTTTCCAACCATATCAGCCTTTTTGCCAACCATAGATGGTGCTCCATCAGTGGCAACACTCAATGCGTGGCTCCAGTCCACCTCCAGACTATCCAGCGCTCCGACAAGGCTGGCAAAGACATCGTTCGCAGTGGTAGTGTCGGTCATTGGCACCAAACCCACAAACTCCTTTGTGACACATAAAGATGAATCCACTCCACGTATAAATATCCCTAATTAGGCGACATCAGTCACGTCTGTGCTTTCATCGATAGCAATAGAGAAGGCAATAAAGGACTTGACTCTCTCCTTAAACTGCCTGTCCAAATCCCCAGCAAGATCCCCGATTCTCTCAGCCACAGTATTTCTTGACAAGCTAATGTTCGCTAAAGCTTGTCATTTCTCAGGGCACACCAGCTCAGCTGCCTTCAGCATGCATGTTTGTACGAATTCACCGTCTGCGAACGCCTTGGCGATTTCACATGCAATAACATAGCTGGCTTTGACCGCTCCTTCGTGTGTCTCTCGGCTTTTGATAAACACAGACTGTTGCTTTTGCAGATATGATGCTAGATCATTCACCTTTTACGTTCGGAGTTGTCCTGTGTACTTGTTGTATCTTTCAGCATGCGTCTCGTAGTGTCGTTTGATGTTAAAGTCTTTTGCCACAGCAACTTGTTTTGAGACATATAGGCTTCCCATTAATCTCACAAAATAAATAATTCTCCTTCCATCTGTCTTGAAATAATCTGCATTCAGCATCAACTTTTCTCTTTTTAGAAAGCATATTTGTTTGAGCTAACTTCATAGACTGGAAAAAAGAATGCAGTAGCAAGAATGCGCGGCAATTTAAGAAAAATGATATTTACTTCCGTCACTTAAAATAAGCATGCAACTTTATTGAATATTAACACCTTACTTTGCCAAACACTCGCAAAATATATTACAACTGCGCAAAATGGTTTCTTAAAATATTTTGATTAAAAAATAAATCTCGTAATTTTTTTTCAAAATTTCCCATGTACCCAAAACGCCTCGTAGGCCGCGGGCTGTACGCCTGACATCCCTGGTCTAAACACATGTTCAGCATGTAGAATCGTGATGCAAAACCGTGCTGCGCTGGGCTAAAGTAATCATTAGTCTATGATACTTTTATTTACCTCTAACTGTTGCCAGTAGGTTGCGCAATCTGTGTGGCCTCGTGTGTGCACTACAACCAAACGCCCCTGTTTAAAGCGGTGATGATGGTATCAAAAAACCAATGTCGTGTCAGAATATAATACTAGTGGTATTGATAGTGGTGGTTTACTGCCCACCTCTAGTTACTAACCATTTGCCTTTTTGCTATGTGGCTATTATGTAGCTGACCAAGAGAGGCATGCAGACATGGCAGAAACGATTTAACATTTTGTGACAAACGGTGGATATACAATTGTATCATTAGTTGTGTGTATTGTTACTTCCCTAGAAGTGACTGAGGTTCCTGCTAGGGGTGTAACAATCCATTCTATCTGGGGAGATACATGGTTTGGTTGAGCAATGATTCAAACAAATCTACTGAAGGTCAAAACATCGATCTAGATCTTCATCCCTCCAGTGAACTCTGGGTCTACCCCGGGGTCTCCTCCCAGTTGAGTGTACGCGGAAAATCTCCAAAGGGAGGCGTCCAGGAGGCATCCTAATCAGATTCCCGAACCACCTAACTGACTCCTTTCAAAGTGAAGGAGTAGTGGCCAGGACTGAATCCACATTGTTCCTCCTGTATCCGAGGTTCGACCACGGGTCGTAGCCTCCTTTTCAACACCCTAGAGTAAAGATGGAAACAGAGGCAGGTGTGGGCCAGCTCCATGACGGGGACACAGGATTTGGCAGAGCCTCTGATGAGGACACAGGAATGAGCAGGGCATCAGATGGGAACAAAGGATTGGGCAGGGCCTCCTGCAGGGCCAGTTCAGTTCATTCTATCTGGTTATGAAACAAAGAGTGGGATCCAAATCAGAGAACAAAAAAAGATTTATTTTAACAAAAGGCAAAAATGGCAAACAAAAACATACTTTGTTTCTAATTCCAACAAAGTCCAAAAAGTCCAACAAAATCTGTCTTATTGCCATAGGAAGACATACACATATACAACAGGTATCCTCATCATTAAGAAAGGCAAGCAAAGAATGCATACAAACCATTGATTCCCATAGAGAGAACAAGAGCAATAGAGACAGGGCGGGCGGGGAAGATAGAAATAGTGACTTCAATAAGAAGCTTCAGTCAAGAAGCTGCCAGAGCTGCTTCTCTTCTCTCCTGTGATGGAGACCTTGGAGATAACTGAACCATGCTTTCCACAACTCCTCAACACCTCCTGTAGACGGGCAATTCGTCCTCACTTTGAGGTCATGCTGACTTACATTCTGCTGTCCTTCATCTCTCTGGTCACTGCAGCTCTAAACCTGCTGGTCATCATCTCTATCTCCCACTTCAAGTAGAACAATATTTCATACATCATGGAAGTATTAGATAGTAAACAAAATGTTTTTTATGTTTAAGAGTAACAGCGTAATTCTAAATATTATGTTTTTCCACTTTAATCTTTGCTGATCAGTTTTTTCTGAATACTAGACACTGCAAATAATAACGATCATTTTGCTGCTTTCCTCCCCAGGCAACTTCATACCCCTACTAACTTCCTCCTCCTCTCTCTGGCTATCTCAGATTTCTTCGTTGGCCTCCTCATGATATTTCAAATTATGCTCATCGATGGCTGCTGGTTGCTTGGTGACCTCATATGTACTCTGTATCAGTATATAGCATATATTGTTACTTCTTCCTCAGTTGGAACCATGGTACTCATATCTATTGATCGCTATGTGGCTATTTGTCATCCTCTTCATTACCCCAGGAAAGTCTCTCTAAAAAGAGTTGAAGTCTGTGTCTGTCTGTGTTGGATCTGTTCTGTGATCTTTCAGAGTCTGGTTTTGAAGGATATCCTGGAACAGCAAGGCAGGTATCATTCCTGTGTTGGAGAGTGTGTAATATTTGTCAACTACATTGCAGGAATTGCAGATCTAATTTTAACATTTATTCTTTCCATCACTGTTATTGTTGTTTTGTACTTGAGAGTATTTGTGGTGGCTGTGACTCAGGCTCGGGCAATACGCTCTCACGTTGAAGCTGTCACACTGCAGCATTCATTGAAAATTACTGCGATAAAATCTGAGCTAAAAGCAGCCAGGACTCTTGGTATTATCGTGATTGTCTTTCTGATATGTTTCTGCCCATATTATTGTGTCGCTCTAACAGGCCAAGATAACCTGCTCAATGCATCATCTGCTACTTTTGTTATATGTTTGGTATATTTGAACTCTTGTCTTAACCCTGTGATCTATGCCTTTTTTTACCCTTGGTTTAGAAAATCAATAAGACTCATTGTCACACTGAAGATATTGCAGCCAAACTCATGTAATGCTCAAGTCCTGTAGAGGACAGTAAGTCAAGTAAATCAAACTTTGAATTTTAGATACCAAACATTTATTTTCTGCATTGTGCTTCAATTGAATTCTTCAATGTGTGTCCTCTTTGCCCTGTGATATAATATGAATCCATTCTTGTTTTCTGTGTTGCATATTTTGACTTTTTTGTGTGTGGATTTATACACATGCAGACTTGAATAGTTATTGTGTTTCTGCTTTACTTTAGCCCTCCATACTTTCTCTAGCTGTATAAAAGCATTTGATGTATATTTCATGAGTAGTTTTGAATGACATTATGGGATTGTAATGAGATCAAATATGTGACACATGGTCATGCAGTAAAGAATTTACCTTATTTTTGTTTTACTAGAATCTTGATTTTGATAAATAGAGGGGTTGGGACAAAACGGCCTAACGATAGAGAGGGAGAGAGAGAGAGAGCTGCTGTCCTGCTTAGATTACTTTATGTTTGGAATCTCAAATTGAAAATGGTGAACTAAACATGCATAGTATGTGGTTTTAAGGTAATCATAGGCCATCGATGTTTAATGATAATGAAAAACATTAAAAACAGGATCTTAAAGAAAAGATTGAGTATCTGTCATTTTTATAATCTTCTCAGCACTCACAGATCAGGCAGGAATAGAACAAGCCTTTTTTCTCTTGAAACATGTCAAGTGGATTTCATCACCATATTTTAAGTTGGCAGTTCATTGATAAAATGTTACTCCAAAAAAAGATAAGAGATGTGCTGATGTGCTGTTTGTTTATTTTGACAGGGACAGTGTACAGCCAATTAGCTGTACCAGAGTTAGCTATAAGCTAATTTACATCTGTTTTCCCTGAGCAGGAGACAGAGACAACGTCTCTGTGAAGAAACAAACATACACTAACAACATCGTCACAACAGTGAGACAGTACACAACCACTGAACAATGACATGACACTAGTTCACAGTAAAATTCACACATAATATCAAAACAATAATAGGCTAAGAGCACTTCACTTTAAAAAACTACACAAAAAAAACAGCTATACCGCAACATATATCTTCAATACATCACAACAACAAAGCCACAATAACATACTGTCTCAGTACACAACAACATTATCAAACAGAGTTCATGAAAATGTGTTTGTGTGATGAAGACATGATTGAGTTTATTTGAGCCATGATTTGATTTTAAATTTAAATTCAGCAAAGCTGCTGCACTCTCATAGATCCTGTGTTGTATCCTGTGAGGTGTAATTTTTAACATTTATTTTATGGTTTGCATGATTTCATTTATCCTGTCATCATACTTTTTTTTTAATCTAAGCTCAGTGACTTTGATAAGAAAAACCACAAATGCATTTCAGTCTTCACAGAAAGTTTCACTTTTTGGACTTTGTTTACATTAGAAACAAAGTAAGTTTTTTTGGCACATTTTGCCTTTTGTGAAAATATATATGTTGTGTTCTTTGAAATTGGGGCCCCCACCTTGTTTTTCAGTAACATGACAGAATGAACTGAGCATATAATTGATCTGGTAGATTTGTGAGCGAGTGTGTGAGCATTCCGGCTTCCCAAAGAATTGGCCTCTAAAGCTCCCTAGAGCCTTGGCACCCAAAGTTCGGAGTGACCCTGCCCCTGTGTTCACCAGAAACCCTGCCCTTGTGCTTCTCAGTCACTCTGACTTTGTACTCTCTAGTATCTAAGCCTCCCTGTGCCCCAGAGCCTCAGCCTCCCCGTGCCCTCTGTTCTGGCAGCGCATTGTCTGCCTCTGTTTCAGCTGAGTAACTTTTGCTGTCCGTTCCCAACAAACGCCTCTGCTCGCTCTTCCTCCAGAGCACTTCTGCATCCCTTATCCTGCTAAGCTTCTCCGCACCCCTGTTTTTGCTGACAGCCACTCCTGTGTCCTCGTTGGAGGCTCTGCCAAATCCTGTGTACTCATCATGGACCTGGCCTACAGCTGCTGTTTCTCCATCGGTGGCCAGGCTGAAAACTCCTGGCCACCTTTCTGAATTGATCTGCCTTTCTTGTAGGCCTCCTGGCCACCTTTCTGAATTGATCTGCCTTTCTTGTAGGCCTCCTGGCCACCTTTCTGAATTGATCTGCCTTTCTTGTAGGCCTCCTGGCTGCCCCCTGAACTGATCTGCCTGTCTGGTCAGCCTCTGGGTCGCCCTTCCTGCTGACGTAACAAACTGTCCTGGCCTAATGCATTACCTTTAGGCCATCCGCCTGATAGTTCCCGCTCTTCCTCTTTCCTGCCACATGGTTGCCACTTGAACAATTTTACCTCCTGAACTCTTTCCCTGACTCTTTTGTGCATACCATGAAAATGTTGGCACATGTAGCCTAGTGCAAATGGTCTGTGTTCACAGCCTCCATTTTTGAAGCAGCTGCTTGGAGTTTTGGCAAGGAGCCATTGGCGCCTATAGTGGTGGATCACTATAAATATGCGGATATACGCTGTCTTAAAATTATACACGTACCATTAAATTAACTGAGAATTAGCGGAGCTGCTTTTAGCTGAGATTTGCAAGAACACTGAAGGGAGTAACAGTATTTAAAGCCACTCTTTTGTCCACTAGTCAGAGCTACAGTGTGTTTCTTTTTATAAACTTTGACTGAAGACAAGTAAATCATTGGTCTAAACACATGTTCAGCATGTAAACTCGTGATGCAAAACCGTGCTGCGCTGGGCTAAAGTAATCATTAGTCTATGATACTTTTATTTACCTCTAACTGTTGCCAGTAGGTTGACCAATCTGTGTGGCCTCGTGTGTGCACTACAACCAAACGCCCCTGTTTAAAGCGGTGATGATGGTATCAAAAAACCAAAGTCGTGTCAGAATATAATACTAGTGGTATTGAAAGTGGTGGTTTACTGCCCACCTCTAGTTACTAACCATTTGCCTTTTTGCTATGTGGCTATTATGTAGCTGACCAAGAGAGGCATGCAGACATGGCAGAAACGATTTAACATTTTGTGACAAAAGGTGGATATACAATTGCATCATTAGTTGTGTGTATTGTTACTTCCCTAGAAGTGACTGAGGTTCCTGCTAGGGGTGTAACAATCCATTCTATCTGGGGAGATACATGGTTTGGTTGAGCAATGATTCAAACAAATCTACTGAAGGTCAAAACATCGATCTAGATCGTCATCCCTCCAGTGAACTCTGGGTCTACCCTGGGGTCTCCTCCCAGTTGAGCATGCCCAGAAAACATCCAAAGGGAGGCGTCCAGGAGGCATCCTAATCAGATTCCCGAACCACCTAACTGACTCCTTTCAAAGCGAAGGAGTAGTGGCTCTACTCCGAGCTCCTCTCAAATGTCTCATCTCAACCTTTCTCCAAAGCTGAGCCCAGCCACCTTCCAGAGGAAACTTATTTCGGCCACTTGTATCCGCAATTTATTCTTTTGGTCACTACCCATAGCTCATGACCATAGGTGAACAATAGAGATCGGATGGCTCATAGCAATGGCCCCGGGACCCCATATTCCCGTAGAACCACCCACATGGGGGGACCAAGGGACATGGTCATAAGTCTTCTCCAAGTCCACAAAACACATGTAGATTGGATGAGCAAATTCCCATGCCCCCCCCCAAGAAGCCCTACATGGGTAAAGAGCTGGTCCACTGTCCCATGGCCAGGACTGAATCCACATTGTTCCTCCTGTATCCGAGGTTCGACCACGGGTCGTAGCCTCCTTTTCAACACCCTAGAGTAAAGATTCACCAGAAGGCTGAGAAATGTGATACCCCGATAATTGGAGCACACCCTCTTGTCCCCCTTTTTAAAATGGGAACCACCACACTCATCTTCCACTCCAGGGATTAGACCAAGATGGCGGTGCGAGCGCATCGCGGCGCGAGTGCATCGCGAGGCCCAGCGTCTCTCTCAGATTTGCAATTTTGCAGTAATTTTCTTGTTAATTTCGGGTCTGTTCGTACGGAACAGCCTCGCCTTAACATCCTACACCCGACAGGAACTTTTGGATATCGGAATACACCTCCCTGACGATTTAATCAACAATCTTCGACTCATCCCTGAGATCGCCAAAACACCCGAGGCTACGCACTCTACCCGGCTGGGCGGAAGTGCTCGCAGGCGGCGTCGAGACCGTAAACAAAGGCAGGGGAAGCGCGGAGGTATAAGGGCTAAGCTAAAGCTAACACCGCACCGTCTCCCGTTACCCAGCATTTTCCTCGCTAATGTGCGCTCTTTGGTGAACAAAATGGACGAGTTACGACTTCGCATCATCCACAGCAAGAGAATTATGGACTGTAATGTCATGATCTTCACGGAAACATGGCTAAACAACGGAGTACCGGACGATGCTATCAAGCTAGCCGGTCGCCACACACACCGAGCAGACAGAACAGCAGAGGACTCCGGTAAGACCAGAGGAGGAGGGCTGTGCATTTATATTAACAAAGCTTGGTGCACAGACTCTGTCATTATTGGGAGACACTGCTCAGCTAACATAGAGTTTCTCATGGTTAAATGTAGACCTTTCTATCAGCCAAGGGAGCTCAGCTCCACAATTGTAACTGCAGCCTACATCCCCCCTGATGCCGATGCTAAAGCTGCCATGAAGGAACTTTACACCGCTATCAGTAAACAACAGACTGCTCACCCGGAGGCTGCATTTATAGTTGCAGGTGATTTTAATCACTCAAACTTAAAGACAGTGCTCCCTAAATTTCACCAGCATGTTTCCTGCAATACAAGAGGAAACAAAACTTTGGACCATGTTTACACAAACATCGCAGGGGCCTACACCACGACCCCCCTCCCCCACCTGGGACAGTCAGACCACCTTTCTTTGTTCCTCATCCCCAAGTACTCCCCACTCATCCAACGTGTGAAGCCATCAGTAACAACGATTAAAGTGTGGCCAGCGGGGACAGACTCTGTACTTCAGGACAAGTTCCATCACACAGACTGGAGTATGTTTGCTTCGCAGGCTACCTTGGGCTCTCACACAGACATTGAGACCTACACTTCTTCTGTGCTGGATTATATCAACACCACCATCGACAGTGTTACAACATGGAAGCAGATCACCACGTACCCAAATCAGAAGCCATGGATGAACAAGGAGGTGCGTCTCCTGCTGAAGGCCCGCAACACCGCCTTCAGATCAGATGATGCAATGGCCTACAGCGTATCCAGGGCAAACCTGAGGAGGGGCATCATCAAGGCCAAGCACTGCTACAACCTGAAGGTTGAGGAACACTTCTCCAACTCCGACCCCAGACGCATGTGGCAGGGCATCCAGGCCATCAGTGACTATAAACCCAGAAACTCCACCCCGATAACCACAGATGTCTCCTTCCTGAACGAGCTAAATCACTTTTATGCTCGTTTCGATAGAGACAACAGAGAGACACAGACCACGACCAGACCTCCTGCAGACAACCAGCCCCTCTCACTCACCTCCACAGACGTCCACGCTGCACTGAGCCGGATCAACGCTCAAAAGGCTGCTGGTCCAGACGGCACCCCCGGGCGCGTGCTTAGGGCATGTGCGGAGCAGCTCACTGGGGTTTTTACGGACATCTTCAACCTGTCCCTCGCCCAAGCAGCTGTGCCAGCATGCTTCAAAGCAACCTCCATTGTCCCAGTGCCGAAACACTCCAGCCCGACAGGCCTGAACGACTACCGCCCTGTGGCACTCACACCCATCATAATGAAATGCTTTGAGCGACTGGTCCTAGCACACCTGAAAAACTGCCTCCCACCCACACTGGACCCATTCCAGTTTGCCTACCGCAGCAATAGGAGTACAGAGGATGCAGTCTCCACTGCGCTGCACTCTGTGCTCACTCATCTGGACAATAACAACACATACGCACGAATGCTGTTTGTTGATTTTAGCTCAGCATTCAACTCTGTCATCCCCTCCAAGTTAAACACTAAACTCGGAGACCTGGGCTTCAACACCTCCCTCCGTCACTGGATAATGGACTTTCTGACCAACAGACCCCAGTATGTTAGGTCAGGACACACCTGCTCCACCACCATCACACTCAACACAGGCGTACCACAGGGCTGTGTGCTGAGCCCATTCCTCTACTCCCTCTTCACCCACGACTGCAGACCTGTACATGGATCCAACACCATCATCAAGTTTGCGGACGATACAGCGGTGATTGGCCTCATCAGCAACAACGATGACACGGCCTACAGGGAGGAGGTACAGCATCTGGCCGCCTGGTGTGCTGACAACAACCTGCTCCTCAACACCAGCAAGACGAAGGAGATCATCGTGGCCTTCAGGAGAGAAAGAGGAAGCACGCACAACCCCATTCACATCAACGGGATGGCTGTTGAACGTGTCTCCAGCTTCAAGTTCCTGGGGACCCACATCACAGAGGACCTCTCCTGGTCCACTAACACCTCCAGTCTGGTTAAGAAGGCTCATCAACGCCTCTTTTTCCTGAGGACACTGAAGAGACACCACCTGTCTTCAGCTGTACTGATGAACTTCTACCGCTGTGTGATCGAGAGCATCCTGACCAGCAGTGTCTCAGTCTGGTACGGAAACTGCTCTGTCGCAGACCGTAAGGCGCTACAGCGGGTGGTAAAAACTGCCCAGCGCATCACAAGGTGTCCACTTCCTGCCATTGAGGATGTCCAAAGAACACGCTGTCTGCGGCGAGCTCATGGCATCCTTAAAGACTCCTCCCACCCTGCCCACAGACTGTTTACCCTCCTGCCCTCCGGCAGGCGCTTCAGAAGCCTCCGGACCAGAACCAGCAGACTGAGGAACAGCTTTTTCCCCAGAGCTGTTTCTCTACTGAACTCTACCCCCCGAACTCTGAACTCTGTCTCTCTCTCTCTCTCTCCGCACCCTGCTGACCCCCCTTTCCCCTCCATATCACCTCACACCCATCATCCCCCCACCACTCCTCCTGGTCACACACACACATCTTTCATCCATCTGTATTATTGTATTATAGTATGTTCATATTATGTCCATATTCTTTATATTATCTGTAAACTAGTATAACATGCTCACTGCATCTTAATCTGTATATTATTAGTATAGCATGCTCACTGCATCTTAATCTGTATATTATAATCCTAAGAACACACTTATTTTGTAGCATTACTTATTTATAGCATTTATTTATATTTATTGCATCCCATTAATCCAGCCATCCAGATTTACCTAATAATTCACTTTTTTTGTCTACATCTGTAAATTTTGCAATTACTGTACATAGCACAGAATTACTGTACATAGCACAGACTCTTGCACTCAATTACTGTACATAGCACAGACTCTTGCACTTTCTGCTTATTTGCACTTCTGGTGAGATGCCAAACCTCATTTCGTTACTCTATACTTGTATATGTGTAATGACAATAAAGTTAAATTCTATTCTATTCTAAATTTGCAGAACAGGGCTTGCCATGTTCCACTAAGGGGTGATGTGAAGGGCAGTCACTATGCAAGTAGCTCTCAGGGCAGAGTCTGAGAGAGCATTGTTTATGACCAACCTTAGTTCCTTCAAACGAGACTGGACAACATTGAAAGCTGACTGCAGAAACTCAAAAGCTTCAGCAACAGATGCTGAGCAACAATAGATGATAGTGTCATCAGCATAAAAGTGATACATGCCATTTGACAAATTTTCACACGTTAGTGATATAAATGGAAAATAAAATAGGTCCTATTATCGAACCTTGGGGCACCCCTTTTGAGATTTCTAAAAAGGAAGAGGTGGATCCTGCCATTTGCACGCATTGCGTTCTGTTTGACAGATAGTTGCCAAACCAGGAGGCTGCTTGCTTTGATAAACCAACTTGATGGAGGATTTTGATCAATAATCCGTGATCAACTGTATCGAAGGCCTTTGATAAATCGATAAAGAGAGCTACACAAAATTGCTTACAGTTAATTGTTACAATAATGTCAGTTAAAACCTAAAGAGCAGCTGTAACAGTGCTATGTTTTTTTCTAAAACCTGACTGATACTTAGACAACACATTATTGGCATCCAAAAAATCCTTCAGTTGTTCACTAATGATTTTTTCAAATACTTTTGCCAAAATGCAAAGAACAGCTCAAGTTTATCAGGACCTGCTGATTTCCCGGAGTCCAGTTTCTGTAATGCTCTCTGCACCTCAGTGGTTGACACTGGCAGTGAAAAGGATGAACAGTAAGTTGACTATCAACCTCAGATGCCAGTGACGCATTATCCTGATTTTTGTCGGATTTTAGCAAATCAGGGTGCAAGGAGTCAAATAAAAAGCCAGCTGAAATAAAATGTTCATTAAAACAATTTAGCATGGCTGATTTGTCAGTCAGAATGCAAAACTCTTTGACTAAGTGGGCCGGCACATCACTGGGTGACACGTGGCCAGAAGAAGATTTTATGACTTTCCAAAATTTCTTTGGGTCATTAAGGTTTTTTGTGGTTTCAGAGATGAAATACTCTGATTTGGCCCTCTTAATTAGGGTTGTACATTTATTACGAAGCTGGCGAAAGAGGAGCCAATCAACTGGGGTTTACTATTTCCTTGCCCTGGTCCAGGCAACATCCCTATCTTTAAGTAGATTTCCAATTTCTGTTGAACACCAGGGGTTGTTTCGCCCTTTAACCCTGAATTTGCGAAACGGGGCATGTTTGTCTATTAAAAACAAAAATCTGTCATAAAAATACTTCTACATTGTCAAAGAGAGAAACTCTGGTCCAATCAAAACAAGCCAAATAATGTATAAAAGCTTGCTCATAAAAGTTTTTAAAATCTATTTGAAGAAGCCGAGGCTTGGTTTTGGGAAGTTTGGCATTTCAAACTGTTGCAATGGCACAATGATCACTTAAATCATTTGCAAAACCCCCTATATCGGTATACTTATGAGGGGCATTTGTCAAAATTAGGTCTAGTAGGGTTGATCTTGTGGGTTTAGACAAGTTTAGAGAGTCACAAACAGATCTGAGGCTGTCCGAGGCTGTGGACACCCAATCACAATTTAGATCCCCAACCAAAAGTAGCTCACTGGAATTTAGTCCAGCAACATAGCTAGATAAGGACGACAAGGCTTCCAAACAGGCTGAAGGAGGTCTATAACAACCCAAAACTGAGATAGACTGGCCCTGAGAGAATTCAAGTTTCAGGCCAAGAAGTTCAAATTGCTTGCTGATGGTCACAGATGTTAGGATGGTAGCATGGAACTTAATTTTGACATAAATAGCAACGCCACCACCTTTTCTGAGCCGATCACAACGAAAGACATTGTAACCTTTAATAAAAATATCTTTGTCTGAGACTGACTTACGAAGCCAGGTTTCAGACAATACAAGAATATCAGTATCAGTTGACTGTGTCCAAATTTTAATTAGGTCCAATTTTGGGACAAGGCTCCGAACATTAATATGAATAATACCAAGGCTAGTTCTGGCTCTGAATTCATCAGGTGTAGCAATAGTATTCAGTGCAGGGCCTGGATTTGGTTTAACATTGCCTGAGAGTAAAAGTAGAATAGAATAAAACCTTTTTTCTTTGCATTTAGTGTTGGTACAGAACCATCATTATAATGCTTGAGAAGATCAATAAGTGAGATCTCTGACAATGTGAAATATTTTTTTAAGACAGAGATACACATCAAACAAGGGTAGTTTGCATCTTTCAAAACAGGCAAACGGGAACACAAACATCAATTCACAAAAGGACCAGGTGAGGGTCATGACATTAGGCAGACCCGGAGGCAATGGCCTGTATCCAGGTGCATCAGCACATATTTGAAATATATTTGAATCCAATAGCGAGAACAAAGTGAACAGGTCAAGAAGTAGCTTCATTGTAACAGCCTAAAAGTCAGAGTGGCCAGGAGTCAAAAGTACGAAATGTTCGGGAATGGACAACAGAGAAAGACGAGTGGTAAGTCACCTGCGGTAGCACGCCGGATAGCGTTGTTGGTAGCAGGGCAGCGGGTTCACGCTGCCTGGATGAGGGATAGCAGCCAGCGTGCAGCAGAACGGTGTAGGAGGATCCAGCGGCTAGCAGCTAATCAGCTAACCAACTGCTAGCTCCATAAACAGCAAACTAGCATAGTCTGGAGTCGTCAACAGCAGGAGGATAGCAGGAGGATAGCAGCAGGACCGCAGCGGAGATCAGTTTGGAAACCCGATCAACCAGCGAGGCAGCCAAGAGACCGACAGCCAGCGGCCAACCAACTGCCCGCAGCCCAGTAGCCAGGGACAAAAGACCCACGTAGCCTGGAGGGCAGATCGGCTAGCAGTTAGAAGCTTACCAGCCAACCAACTGCCAGCAGCTCAGCAATCCCGCGGACAGCCAACCCACGAAGCCGGGAGAACCAGGTGTCTAGGTGCCCGGACAGCAGACCCACCGAAAACAGGAGACGCAGCAGACCCCAGCCCGCAACCAACAGCCAATTGACAGCTCGCCGCAGGCAGGCCCAGCAGAGGCACTCCCGCAGGGGATCCAAGGTGGAATATCGCCGGCAACCAGATTATCCACTCTCCAACAGGCGCACTATATAGGCAGGGAATCCAGCTGAACAGCAGGGATTGTACACAGTCCACACGGCTCAGCCAGTTAGTTTGTGAACTGGTGGAGGTGAGAGGCCAGCAGTCGCAAAAAACTTGCAGATCACAATGATGTTTTGTCGATTTGATTAGTTGCTGTTCATAGAGGTGACAGGAGGTATGTGTTCCATACGCAAGCTAAAACTTGAGCAGTAAAAGTTGTTAAAATACACATACATAGACACTGGAATCAGAAGACAAATGTGTGCGCCGCCATCTTGGATTGGTGCACACACACACACTTCAGTTCACCGCTGATTTTCATTAAGTTTATATTCCCTCTGGCCTACCTTATTATATTTGTTGACCAGCTGTCACTTTAATGTTGCCTGAGATAATAATGAACCAGAAAGCTGGATGAAGTTACCTTCAAGCTCGCACGCATTTCTCTCAACATCTTTACCTATGGCTGCCAAACTGTAAATATGATCAGACAGGATGTTTGCTTGCGGTCGACGCAAGAATTGTCCGCGGAGGGAGGGTCAGAGCGCCCAGCCGAGCACCTCCAAGATTTTTGTAACAATGCGGACGAGTTCGTGCCAATCGCGTTGCAATGATTGACTGTAGGGCCCGGAAGTACTTTCTTCAGGCCGTGTTGAGCAATCAGACCGCTCTGACCTCAACAGTATGAAATGACTTAACGTTCGCAGGACCGTGCTCGCCGGCCGCAAGAAGCATGACGGCTCGCATCGAAGATTTACCACCCGCCCCTCCCTGTAAATATTTTTATTGCAGATCTAAATGAATCACACAAATGACCTATTTGGGATCCAAAATGGCAAATGTCGCCCAAAGGTAACAAGTTTGCACCCCTGAAGAAAAAATCGTGCCTCAGATGCGGCAGAAGCCGTGGCACGAGACCTTTCTGTCGGCAGCATCCACCTTTTTTCTATATTGCGGCTCGTAGAGATAGCCACGAACATACAATTCGAGCTCAAGACTTTCAAAATCCGCTTCATCCATATAAGTTTGAAGTTGAAACATACTTTTAGCATACCTTCGTTCTTATCAACTTTATCCACAGAGCCTGTTACTATAGCTACCAAGCAAGATGGCGGACATTGAGTTTCGATTCTGGGAGTGAGGTGATCTGTAATAGGTCTGTAGTTTCAATGGGTGAAGCTACAGCAGCAGAAAAGCAGAAGGGGAGGGAAGAAAGGTGGTGCAAGCAGGAAGAGTAAAGCTAACTTAAGTTCAGATCAGATACAGCTGCAGTCACAAAGCTTTCTCTTCTCTCCTGTGATGGAGACCTTGGAGATAACTGAATTCTGCTTTCCACAACTCCTCAACACCTCCTGTAGACGGGCAATTCATCCTCACTTTGAGGTCATGCTGACTTACATTCTGCTGTCCTTCATCTCTCTGGTCACTGCAGCTCTAAACCTGCTGGTCATCATCTCTATCTCCCACTTCAAGTAGAACAATATTTCATACATCATGGAAGTATTAGACAATAAAAATTATAATTGTGTGATGTTTAAGAGTGAGGAACACTCATTTTTTTGTATTATGTTTTTTCCACTTTAATCTTTGCTGATCAGTTTTTTCTGAATACTAGACACTGCAAATAATAACGATCATTTTGCTGCTTTCCTCCCCAGGCAACTTCATACCCCTACCAACTTCCTCCTCCTCTCTCTGGCTATCTCAGATTTCTTCATTGGCCTCCTCATGATATTTCAAATTATGCTCATCGATGGCTGCTGGTTGCTTGGTGACCTCATATGTACTCTGTATCAGTATATAGCATATATTGTTGTATCTGCTTCCGTAGGAACCATGGTACTCATATCTATTGATCGCTATGTGGCTATTTGTCATCCTCTTCATTACCCCAGGAAAGTCTCTCTAAAAAGAGTTCAAGTCTGTGTCTGTCTGTGTTGGATCTGTTCTGTGATCTTTCAGAGTCTGGTTTTGAAGGATATCCTGGAACAGCCAGGCAGGTATCATTCCTGTGTTGGAGAGTGTATATTTTTTATTAACTACATTGCAGGAATTGCAGATCTAATTTTTACATTTATTCTTCCCATCACTGTTATTGTTGTTTTGTACTTGAGAGTATTTGTGGTGGCTGTGTCTCAGGCCCGGGCAATACGCTCTCACGTTGAAGCTGTCACACTGCAGCAATCAACGAGATTAGCTGCCAAAAGATCTGAAATGAAAGCAGCCAGGACTCTTGGTATTGTCGTGATTGTCTTTCTGATATGTCTCTGCCCATATTATTGTGTCGCTCTAACAGGCCAAGATAACCTGCTCAATGCATCATCTGCTACTTTTGTTCTATGTTTGGCATATTTTAACTCTTGTCTTAACCCTGTGATCTATGCCTTTTTTTACCCTTGGTTTAGAAAATCAATAAGACTCATTGTCACATTGAAAATGCTGCAGCCAAACTCGTGTAATGCTCAAGTCCTGTAGAGGACAGTAAGTCAAGTAAATCAAACTTTGAATTTTAGATACCAAACATTTATTTTCTGCATTGTGCTTCAATTGAATCGATGTGTGTCCTCTTTGCTCGGTGATATAATATGAATCCAGTCTTGTGTTCCATACCCCCCCATATTTTCTCTAGCTGTATAAAAGCATTTTATGTATATTTCATGAGTAGTTTTGAATGACATTATGGTATTTTAATGAGATCAAATATGTGACACATGGTCATGCAGTAAAGAATTTACCTTATTTTTGTTTGACTGGAATCTTGATTTTGATAAATAGAGGGGCCCGTTCAACCTTATTAGTCCAGGTCTGGATGTTGGAATACTTTTGGGAAGCTACAGAGAAGTAAAAACATCGCTTGGCTGGGGATGTTTTAAGTGGTGGAGGAGAACCCCTGACCAAAACTTTTAATAAACAGGCTGTAAAAAATAACACTTTGAGGAGCACCTGACTTCGCTGTTACAGTTTTCCAGTCTCAGATGTAGGACTGGGAGATTACTTGAGGTACTTGGATGGTGGTGTTCATTTTTTAAAAGTTAGGCTGTTTGATGCAATACCCAACTCATTTCTAAACATAAAAAGCCACTGTGTCCAGTCCTCAGAACATTATAACTTCTCAGTCTGAGTGGCTTTAATTTTTGTTTCTCTACTGCAGAGTTGTGATAATCTGCTGCCAAAGACACAGGATTTCCTGTTATGATGCTTTCTTAATAAAGATAAAAGATAAAGATAAAGATAAACTTTATTGATCCCCCATGGGGGAAATTTTTGCGTTCCAACATAATTCTAAAAGGAGAATTTTATTATGATTTGTTTTGTATAATTTGTATTTTGTCTGTTACTTTACCTTGTCTTTAATCTGCTGGTAGTATATTTTTTACATTTTATTTTATTTTTATCTCGTACATTGCTGCTGGGCTGTTTGTCACCAACATAACTCGTTGTATTGCATCCAATGAAAATAAAGTGTCTTATGTCTGATGTCTTAAAATTATATGTGTATCATTAAATTACCTGAGCTCTAGCGGAGCTGCTTTTAGCTGAGATTTGCAAGAACACTGAAGGGAGTAACAGTATTTAAAGCCACTCTTTTGTCCACTAGTCAGAGCTACAGTCTGTTTCTTTTTATAAACTTTGACTTAAGACAAGTAAATCATTGATCTAAACCAGGGATGTCAGAGTTATAATGGGTTGAGGGCCTGATTTATCATTCAGACCTCATGGGGGGCCGGACATTTTTTTCCGTCCCAACATCAGTATAATTCAAGAAACATGGATATATCATCTTCGAGCTGATTTATTAACAGAAGTGCAAACAACAACAAATCTGAACAAGTCAGACAAAAAACATACTTTCCCTGCAATATTTTCCAAAAAGATACAGTTTCAATAAATTATAAAATAAAACTTATGGTATGTTTGATTGATTGCAGGTAACACACACATTTTTGTGCTTGGAAACTGCAATTTTGCATATGAAAACAATAAGAACATACAACAGTAAGAGTGACAAGTGGCCTTTAACAAGAGGCAGAGTGTTGTATCGAACACAGAAGTGTAAACATTAAGTATAATTTGTATTTATGCATTTGTAATAACGTAACTACATATTTTAAATATATACAGTCAGAAGAGAGAGAGAGGGAGAGAGAGAGAGGAAGAGGGAGACACTTTCTGTCTTTCACCAGCCTGTCAACATCAGGTGCTAGTTTTTGAGCAGTGTTTATCTTCATTAAATCATTCAGATGTGTGTGTGCCAGCTGATTGCGCAGTTTCAACTTATCTAGGTTCCTCATGGAGAAAGCCTGCTGGCATAAATAAGTTGTCCCAAACATACAGAGTATCTTTGACGCAAATGTCGTCATCCTCGGGTAGTTCAACACCAGGCATTGATAAAAGGATTCCAAACCAACCGTTGCAAATTTATCCTTCAACGGGGCTCTGCACTGCAGTTCAGTCAGTTCCATTTGTAGTTCCTCTGTCACATCTATTGCATGTGTGTTGAACGGAGAGCAAAAAAGTGTGAAATCCTTCTCCAGCTCAGTGAACACAGTAAATCAACTCTGAAACTCGCGCATGAGTCCTGACAGTGAGTTTTTGTACGTGTCAATACTTTTGTTATCAGCAGAGAGAGATTTAAGGCAAGGAAAGTGCACTGGGTTGCGCTGTGATAGCTGCGTCTCCCATTGGGCCAGTTTCAATTGGAAAGCACAAACGCTGTCATAGTACTCTGTCACAAGTTTGTTGCGCCCCTGCATGTTAACATTCAACACATTCAAATGTCCTGTAATGTCCACCAAAAAGGCAAGATCGGTAACCCAGCATGGCTCATCCAGCTCTGCCACTAGCTTTCCTTTATGCACCATGAATTGGGAGATATCAGTGCGCAACTCGAAGAAGCGCTTGAGCACTGCTCCTCGGCTCAACCAACGGACCTCTGTGTGATATGGCAGACCGTGCGTAAAATCGTGCTCAGATAAAAGAGCATCAAACTGTTGGTGATAGGGTTAGGTTAGGGTTTGTATAACAACACGCCTGACGTGGTCCATTTTCAGACTCTTACTGCATAATGCTTCTCGATGTAATACACAGTGAAAGTTCCAAAACAGTTTCCCTGGGTTAACAGCCCGAACTTTGTCCCTGAGTTTTCCAACCATATCAGCCTTTTTGCCAACCATAGATGGTGCTCCATCAGTGGCAACACTCAATGCGTGGCTCCAGTCCACCTCCAGACTATCCAGCGCTCCGACAAGGCTGGCAAAGACATCGTTCGCAGTGGTAGTGTCGGTCATTGGCACCAAACCCACAAACTCCTTTGTGACACATAAAGATGAATCCACTCCACGTATAAATATCCCTAATTAGGCGACATCAGTCACGTCTGTGCTTTCATCGATAGCAATAGAGAAGGCAATAAAGGACTTGACTCTCTCCTTAAACTGCCTGTCCAAATCCCCAGCAAGATCCCCGATTCTCTCAGCCACAGTATTTCTTGACAAGCTAATGTTCGCTAAAGCTTGTCATTTCTCAGGGCACACCAGCTCAGCTGCCTTCAGCATGCATGTTTGTACGAATTCACCGTCTGCGAACGCCTTGGCGATTTCACATGCAATAACATAGCTGGCTTTGACCGCTCCTTCGTGTGTCTCTCGGCTTTTGATAAACACAGACTGTTGCTTTTGCAGATATGATGCTAGATCATTCACCTTTTACGTTCGGAGTTGTCCTGTGTACTTGTTGTATCTTTCAGCATGCGTCTCGTAGTGTCGTTTGATGTTAAAGTCTTTTGCCACAGCAACTTGTTTTGAGACATATAGGCTTCCCATTAATCTCACAAAATAAATAATTCTCCTTCCATCTGTCTTGAAATAATCTGCATTCAGCATCAACTTTTCTCTTTTTAGAAAGCATATTTGTTTGAGCTAACTTCATAGACTGGAAAAAAGAATGCAGTAGCAAGAATGCGCGACAATTTAAGAAAAATGATATTTACTTCCGTCACTTAAAATAAGCATGCAACTTTATTGAATATTAACACCTTACTTTGCCAAACACTCGCAAAATATATTACAACTGCGCAAAATGGTTTCTTAAAATATTTTGATTAAAAAATAAATCTCGTAATTTTTTTTCAAAATTTCCCATGTACCCAAAACGCCTCGTAGGCCGCGGGCTGTACGCCTGACATCCCTGGTCTAAACACATGTTCAGCATGTAGAATCGTGATGCAAAACCGTGCTGCGCTGGGCTAAAGTAATCATTAGTCTATGATACTTTTATTTACCTCTAACTGTTGCCAGTAGGTTGCGCAATCTGTGTGGCCTCGTGTGTGCACTACAACCAAACGCCCCTGTTTAAAGCGGTGATGATGGTATCAAAAAACCAATGTCGTGTCAGAATATAATACTAGTGGTATTGATAGTGGTGGTTTACTGCCCACCTCTAGTTACTAACCATTTGCCTTTTTGCTATGTGGCTATTATGTAGCTGACCAAGAGAGGCATGCAGACATGGCAGAAACGATTTAACATTTTGTGACAAACGGTGGATATACAATTGTATCATTAGTTGTGTGTATTGTTACTTCCCTAGAAGTGACTGAGGTTCCTGCTAGGGGTGTAACAATCCATTGTATCTGGGGAGATACATGGTTTGGTTGAGCAATGATTCAAACAAATCTACTGAAGGTCAAAACATCGATCTAGATCTTCATCCCTCCAGTGAACTCTGGGTCTACCCCGGGGTCTCCTCCCAGTTGAGTGTACGCGGAAAATCTCCAAAGGGAGGCGTCCAGGAGGCATCCTAATCAGATTCCCGAACCACCTAACTGACTCCTTTCAAAGTGAAGGAGTAGTGGCTCTACTCCGAGCTCCTCTCAAATGTCTCATCTCAACCTTTCTCCAAAGCTGAGCCCAGCCACCTTCCAGAGGAAACTTTTTTCGGCCACTTGTATCCACAATTTATTCTTTTGATCACTACCCATAGCTCATGACCATAGGTGAACAATAGAGATCGGATGGCTCATAGCAACGGCCCCGGGACCCCATATTCCCGTAGAACCGCCCACATGGGGGGACCAAGGGACATGGTCATAAGTCTTCTCCAAGTCCACAAAACACATGTAGAATGGATGAGCAAATTCCCATGCCCCCCCCAAGAAGCCCTACATGGGTAAAGAGCTGGTCCACTGTCCCATGGCCAGGACTGAATCCACATTGTTCCTCCTGTATCCGAGGTTCGACCACGGGTCGTAGCCTCCTTTTCAACACCCTAGAGTAAAGATTCACCAGAAGGCTGAGAAATGTGATACCCCGATAATTGGAGCACACCCTCTTGTCCCCCTTTTTAAAATGGGAACCACCACACTCATCTTCCACTCCACAGGCACTGTCCCAGATTTCCACGCTACATTGAAGAGGTGTGTTAGCCAAGAAAGCCCAACAATGTCCAGAGCCTTTAGCATCTCGGGGCGAATCTCATTCACACCTGGCGCCTTGCCACTGCGGAGCTTTTCAACTGCCTCGGTGACCTCTGCCAAGGTTAGTGGTAAGGCTTTCTCTTGATCTTCAGACTGCCTCCTCTTCAGAGGACGGGCTGTGTGGGTTCAGGAGTTCTTCAAAGTATTCCTTCCGATGTCTCCACCCCTTCCTGAGTCTTCTAACAGTTTGGCAGAACTTTCTTGAGGCTAAACACAAGTACTTCTCCATAGCTTCCCAAAAGTATGCCATCATCCAAGGTATTCAATTTGAAGTTGACCAGGTAAAGTCATCCATTACCTGTCAGCTGCCTCTGGAGACAGAAGAGGTTCATTCAATGCCATTGTCTATCAGCATATTTCTTGTTGTCCACCACGATAGGCCCCAATGGCCTCCTTGCCACAACTCCAAGCAGCTATTTCAAAAATGGAGTATGGGAACAACATACTATCTAAGGAAGGCAGATCCATTCAGGAGGGCGGCCAGGAGTTTTTAGCCTGGCCACCAATGGGGAAACAGAGGCAGGTGTGGGCCAGGTCCATGACCGGGACACAGGATTTGGCAGAGCCTCTGATGAGGACACAGGAATGAGCAGGGCATCAGACGGGAACAAAGAATTGGGCAGGGCCTCCTGCAGGGCCAGTTCAGTTCATTCTATCCGGTTATGAAACAAAGAGTGGGATCCAAATCAGAGAACAAAAAAAGATTTATTTTAACAAAAGGCAAAAATGGCAAACAAAAACATACTTTGTTTCTAATGCAAACAAAGTCCAAAAAGTCCAACAAAATCTGTCTTATTGCCATAGGAAGACATACACATATACAACAGGCATCCTCATCATTAAGAAAGGCAAGCAAAGAATGCATACAAACCATTGATTCCCATAGAGAGAACAAGAGCAATAGAGACAGGGCGGGCGGGGAAGATAGAAATAGTGACTTCAATAAGAAGCTTCAGTCAAGAGCTGCTTCTCTTCTCTCCTGTGATGGAGACCTTGGAGATAACTGAACCATGCTTTCCACAACTCCTCAACACCTCCTGTAGACGGGCAATTCGTCCTCACTTTGAGGTCATGCTGACTTACATTCTGCTGTCCTTCATTTCTCTGGTCACTGCAGCTCTAAACCTGCTGGTCATCATCTCTATCTCCCACTTCAAGTAGAACAATATTTCATACATCATGGAAGTATTAGATAGTAAACAAAATGTTTTTTATGTTTAAGAGTAACAGCGTAATTCTAAATATTATGTTTTTTCCACTTTAATCTTTGCTGATCAGTTTTTTCTGAATACTAGACACTGCAAATAATAACGATCATTTTGCTGCTTTCCTCCCCAGGCAACTTCATACCCCTACTAACTTCCTCCTCCTCTCTCTGGCTATCTCAGATTTCTTCGTTGGCCTCCTCATGATATTTCAAATTATGCTCATCGATGGCTGCTGGTTGCTTGGTGACCTCATATGTACTCTGTATCAGTATATAGCATATATTGTTACTTCTTCCTCAGTTGGAACCATGGTACTCATATCTATTGATCGCTATGTGGCTATTTGTCATCCTCTTCATTACACCAGGAAAGTCTCTCTAAAAAGAGTTCAAGTCTGTGTCTGTCTGTGTTGGATCTGTTCTGTGATCTTTCAGAGTCTGCTTTTGAAGGATATCCTGGAACAGCAAGGCAGGTATCATTCCTGTGTTGGAGAGTGTATATTTTTTGTCAACTACATTGCAGGAATTGCAGATCTAATTTTAACATTTATTCTTTCCATCACTGTTATTGTTGTTTTGTACTTGAGAGTATTTGTGGTGGCTGTGACTCAGGCTCGGGCAATACGCTCTCACGTTGAAGCTGTCACACTGCAGCATTCATTGAAAATTACTGCGATAAAATCTGAGCTAAAAGCAGCCAGGACTCTTGGTATTGTCGTGATTGTCTTTCTGATATGTTTCTGCCCATATTTTTGTGTCGCTCTAACAGGTCAAGATAACCTGCTCAATGCATCATCTGCTGCTTTTGTTCTATGTTTGGTATATTTGAACTCTTGTCTTAACCCTGTGATCTATGCCTTTTTTTACCCTTGGTTTAGAAAATCAATAAGACTCATTGTCACACTGAAGATACTGCAGCCAAACTCATGTAATGCTCAAGTCCTGTAGAGGACAGTAAGTCAAGTAAATCAAACATTGAATTTTAGATACCAAACATTTATTTTCTGCATTGTGCTTCAATTGAATTCTTCAATGTGTGTCCTCTTTGCCCTGTGATATAATATGAATCCATTCTTGTTTTCTGTGTTGCATATTTTGACTTTTTTGTGTGTGGATTTATACACATGCAGACTTGAATAGTTATTGTGTTTCTGCTTTACTTTAGCCCTCCATACTTTCTCTAGCTGTATAAAAGCATTTGATGTATATTTCATGAGTAGTTTTGAATGACATTATGGGATTGTAATGAGATCAAATATGTGACACATGGTCATGCAGTAAAGAATTTACCTTATTTTTGTTTTACTGGAATCTTGATTTTGATAAATAGAGGGGTTGGGACAAAACGGCCTAACGATAGAGAGAGAGAGAGAGAGAGAGCTGCTGTCCTGCTTAGATTACTTTATGTTTGGAATCTCAAATTGAAAATGGTGAACTAAACATGCATAGTATGTGGTTTTAAGGTAATCATGGGCCATCGATGTTTAATGATAATGAAAAACATTAAAAACAGGATCTTAAAGAAAAGATTGAGTATCTGTCATTTTTATAATCTTCTCAGCACTCACAGATCAGGCAGGAATAGAACAAGCCTTTTTTCTCTTGAAACATGTCAAGTGGATTTCATCACCATATTTTAAGTTGGCAGTTCATTGATAAAATGTTACTCCAAAAAAAGATAAGAGATGTGCTGATGTGCTGTTTGTTTATTTTGGCAGGGACAGTGTACAGCCAATTAGCTGTACCAGAGTTAGCTATAAGCTAATTTACATCTGTTTTCCCTGAGCAGGAGACAGAGACAACGTCTCTGTGAAGAAACAAACATACACTTACAACATCGTCACAACAGTGAGACAGTACACAACCACTGAACAATGACATGACACTAGTTCACAGTAAAATTCACACATAATATCAAAACAATAATAGGCTAAGAGCACTTCACTTTAAAAAACTACACAAAAAAAACAGCTATACCGCAACATATATCTTCAATATATCACAACAACAAAGCCATAATAACATACTGTCTCAATACACAACAACATTATCAAACAGAGTTCATGAAAATGTGTTTGTGTGATGAAGACATGATTGAGTTTATTTGAGCCATGATTTGATTTTAAATTTAAATTCAGCAAAGCTGCTGCACTCTCATAGATCCTGTGTTCTATCCTGTGAGGTGTAATTTTTAACATTTATTTTATGGTTTGCATGATTTCATTTATCCTGTCATCATACTTTTTTTTTAATCTAAGCTCAGTGACTTTGATAAGAAAAACCACAAATGCATTTCAGTCTTCACAGAAAGTTTCACTTTTTGGACTTTGTTTACATTTGAAACAAAATAAGTTTTTTTGGCACATTTTGCCTTTTGTGAAAATAAATATGTTGTGTTCTCTGAAATTGGGGCCCCCACCTCGTTTTTCAATAACATGACAGAATGAACTGAGCATATAATTGATCTGGTAGATTTGTGAGCGAGTGTGTGAGCATTCCGGCTTCCCAAAGAATTGGCCTCCAAAGCTCCCTAGAGCCTTGGCACCCAAAGTTCGGAGTGACCCTGCCCCTGTGTTCACCAGAAACCCTGCCCTTGTGCTTCTCAGTCACTCTGACTTTGTACTCTCTAGTATCTAAGCCTCCCTGTGCCCCAGAGCCTCAGCCTCCCCGTGCCCTCTGTTCTGGCAGCGCATTGTCTGCCTCTGTTTCAGCTGAGTAACTTTTGCTGTCCGTTCCCAACAAACGCTTCTGCTCGCTCTTCCTCCAGAGCACCTCTGCATCCCTTATCCTGCTAAGCTTCTCCGCACCCCTGTTTTTGCTGACAGCCACTCCTGTGTCCTCGTTGGAGGTTCTGCCAAATCCTGTGTACTCATCATGGACCTGGCCTACAGCTGCTGTTTCTCCATCGGTGGCCAGGCTGAAAACTCCTGGCCACCTTTCTGAATTGATCTGCCTTTCTTGTAGGCCTCCTGGCTGCCCCCTGAACTGATCTGCCTGTCTGGTCAGCCTCTGGGTCGCCCTTCCTGCTGACGTAACAAACTGTCTTGGCCTAATGCATTACCTTTAGGCCATCCGCCTGATAGTTCCCGCTCTTCCTCTTTCCTGCCACATGGTTGCCACTTGAACAATTTTACCTCCTGAACTCTTTCCCTGACTCTTTTGTGCATACCATGAAAATGTTGGCACATGTAGCCTAGTGCAAATGGTCTGTGTTCACAGCCTTCATTTTTGAAGCAGCTGCTTGGAGTTTTGGCAAGGAGCCATTGGCGCCTATAGTGGTGGATCACTATAAATATGCGGATATACGCTGTCTTAAAATTATACACGTACCATTAAATTAACTGAGCATTAGCGGAGCTGCTTTTAGCTGAGATTTGCAAGAACACTGAAGGGAGTAACAGTATTTAAAGCCACTCTTTTGTCCACTAGTCAGAGCTACAGTGTGTTTCTTTTTATAAACTTTGACTGAAGACAAGTAAATCATTGGTCTAAACACATGTTCAGCATGTAAACTCGTGATGCAAAACCGTGCTGCGCTGGGCTAAAGTAATCATTAGTCTATGATACTTTTATTTACCTCTAACTGTTGCCAGTAGGTTGCGCAATCTGTGTGGCCTCGTGTGTGCACTACAACCAAACGCCCCTGTTTAAAGCGGTGATGATGGTATCAAAAAACCAATGTCGTGTCAGAATATAATACTAGTGGTATTGATAGTGGTGGTTTACTGCCCACCTCTAGTTACTAACCATTTGCCTTTTTGCTATGTGGCTATTATGTAGCTGACCAAGAGAGGCATGCAGACATGGCAGAAACGATTTAACATTTTGTGACAAAAGGTGGATATACAATTGTATCATTAGTTGTGTGTATTGTTACTTCCCTAGAAGTGACTGAGGTTCCTGCTAGGGGTGTAACAATCCATTCTATCTGGGGAGATACATGGTTTGGTTGAGCAATGATTCAAACAAATCTACTGAAGGTCAAAACATCGATCTAGATCTTCATCCCTCCAGTGAACTCTGGGTCTACCCCGGGGTCTCCTCCCAGTTGAGCGTGCCCAGAAAACATCCAAAGGGAGGCGTCCAGGAGGCATCCTAATCAGATTCCCGAACCACCTAACTGACTCCTTTCAAAGTGAAGGAGTAGTGGCTCTACTCCGAGCTCCTCTCAAATGTCTCATCTCAACCTTTCTCCAAAGCTGAGCCCAGCCACCTTCCAGAGGAAACTTATTTCGGCCACTTGTATCCGCAATTTATTCTTTTGGTCACTACCCATAGCTCATGACCATAGGTGAACAATAGAGATCGGATGGCTCATAGCAATGGCCCCGGGACCCCATATTCCCGTAGAACCGCCCACATGGGGGGACCAAGGGACATGGTCATAAGTCTTCTCCAAGTCCACAAAACACATGTAGATTGGATGAGCAAATTCCCATGCCCCCCCCCCCCAAGAAGCCCTACATGGGTAAAGAGCTGGTCCACTGTCCCATGGCCAGGACTGAATCCACATTGTTCCTCCTGTATCCGAGGTTCGACCACGGGTCGTAGCCTCCTTTTCAACACCCTAGAGTAAAGATTCACCAGAAGGCTGAGAAATGTGATACCCCGATAATTGGAGCACACCCTCTTGTCCCCCTTTTTAAAATGGGAACCACCACACTCATCTTCCACTCCAGGGATTAGACCAAGATGGCGGCGCGAGCGCATCGCGGCGCGAGCGCATCACGAGGCCCAGCGTCTCTCTCAGATTTGCAATTTTGCAGTAATTTTCTTGTTAATTTCGGGTCTGTTCGTACGGAACAGCCTCGCCTTAACATCCTACACCCGACAGGAACTTTTGGATATCGGAATACACCTCCCTGACGATTTAATAAACAATCTTCGACTCATCCCTGAGATCGCCAAAACACCCGAGGCTACGCACTCTACCCGGCCGGGCGGAAGTGCTCGCAGGCGGCGTCGAGACCGTAAACAAAGGCGGGGGAAGCGCGGAGGTATAAGGGCGAAGCTAAAGCTAACACCGCACCGTCTCCCGTTACCCAGCATTTTCCTCGCTAATGTGCGCTCTTTGGTGAACAAAATGGACGAGTTACGACTTCGCATCATCCACAGCAAGAGAATTATGGACTGTAATGTCATGATCTTCACGGAAACATGGCTAAACAACGGAGTACCGGACGATGCTATCAAGCTAGCCGGTCGCCACACACACCGAGCAGACAGAACAGTAGAGGACTCCGGTAAGACCAGAGGAGGAGGGCTGTGCATTTATATTAACAAAGCTTGGTGCACAGACTCTGTCATTATTGGGAGACACTGCTCAGCTAACATAGAGTTTCTCATGGTTAAATGTAGACCTTTCTATCAGCCAAGGGAGCTCAGCTCCACAATTGTAACTGCAGCCTACATCCCCCCTGATGCCGATGCTAAAGCTGCCATGAAGGAACTTTACACCGCTATCAGTAAACAACAGACTGCTCACCCGGAGGCTGCATTTATAGTTGCAGGTGATTTTAATCACTCAAACTTAAAGACAGTGCTCCCTAAATTTCACCAGCATGTTTCCTGCAATACAAGAGGAAACAAAACTTTGGACCATGTTTACACAAACATCGCAGGGGCCTACACCACGACCCCCCTCCCCCACCTGGGACAGTCAGACCACCTTTCTTTGTTCCTCATCCCCAAGTACTCCCCACTCATCCAACGTGTGAAGCCATCAGTAACAACGATTAAAGTGTGGCCAGCAGGGACAGACTCTGTACTTCAGGACAAGTTCCATCACACAGACTGGAGTATGTTTGCTTCGCAGGCTACCTTGGGCTCTCACACGAACATTGACACCTACACTTCTTCTGTGCTGGATTATATCAACACCACCATCGACAGTGTTACAACATGGAAGCAGATCACCACGTACCCAAATCAGAAGCCATGGATGAACAAGGAGGTGCGTCTCCTGCTGAAGGCCCGCAACACCGCCTTCAGATCAGATGATGCAATGGCCTACAGCGTATCCAGGGCAAACCTGAGGAGGGGCATCATCAAGGCCAAGCACTGCTACAAGCTGAAGGTTGAGGAACACTTCTCCAACTCCGACCCCAGACGCATGTGGCAGGGCATCCAGGCCATCAGTGACTATAAACCCAGAAACTCCACCCCGATAACCACAGATGTCTCCTTCCTGAACGAGCTAAATCACTTTTATGCTCGTTTCGATAGAGACAACAGAGAGACACAGACCACGACCAGACCTCCTGCAGACAACCAGCCCCTCTCACTCACCTCCACAGACGTCCACGCTGCACTGAGCCGGATCAACGCTCGAAAGGCTGCTGGTCCAGACGGCACCCCCGGGCACGTGCTTAGGGCATGTGCGGAGCAGCTCACTGGGGTTTTTACGGACATCTTCAACCTGTCCCTCGCCCAAGCAGCTGTGCCAGCATGCTTCAAAGCCACCTCCATTGTCCCAGTGCCGAAACACTCCAGCCCGACAGGCCTGAACGACTACCGCCCTGTGGCACTCACACCCATCATAATGAAGTGCTTTGAGCGACTGGTCCTAGCACACCTGAAAAACTGCCTCCCACCCACACTGGACCCATTCCAGTTTGCCTACCGCAGCAATAGGAGTACAGAGGATGCAGTCTCCACTGCGCTGCACTCTGTGCTCACTCATCTGGACAATAACAACACATACGCACGAATGCTGTTTGTTGATTTTAGCTCAGCATTCAACTCTGTCATCCCCTCCAAGTTGAACACTAAACTCGGAGACCTGGGCTTCAACTCCTCCCTCCGTCACTGGATAATGGACTTTCTGACCAACAGACCCCAGTATGTTAGGTCAGGACACACCTGCTCCACCACCATCACACTCAACACAGGCGTACCACAGGGCTGTGTGCTGAGCCCATTCCTCTACTCCCTCTTCACCCACGACTGCAGACCTGTACATGGATCCAACACCATCATCAAGTTTGCGGACGATACAGCTGTGATTGGCCTCATCAGCAACAACAATGACACGGCCTACAGGGAGGAGGTACAGCATCTGGCCGCCTGGTATGCTGACAACAACCTGCTCCTCAACACCAGCAAGACGAAGGAGATCATCGTGGACTTCAGGAGAGAAAGAGGAAGCACGCACAACCCCATTCACATCAACGGGATGGCTGTTGAACGTGTCTCCAGCTTCAAGTTCCTGGGGACCCACATCACAGAGGACCTCTCCTGGTCCACTAACACCTCCAGTCTGGTTAAGAAGGCTCATCAACGCCTCTTTTTCCTGAGGACACTGAAGAGACACCACCTGTCTTCAGCTGTACTGATGAACTTCTACCGCTGTGTGATCGAGAGCATCCTGACCAGCAGTGTCTCAGTCTGGTACGGAAACTGCTCTGTCGCAGACCGTAAGGCGCTACAGCGGGTGGTAAAAACCGCCCAGCGCATCACAAGGTGTCCACTTCCTGCCATTGAGGATGTCCAAAGAACACGCTGTCTGCGGCGAGCTCGTGGCATCCTTAAAGACTCCTCCCACCCTGCCCACAGACTGTTTACCCTCCTGCCCTCCGGCAGGCGCTTCAGAAGCCTCCGGACCAGAACCAGCAGACTGAGGAACAGCTTTTTCCCCAGAGCTGTTTCTCTACTGAACTCTACCCCCCGAACTCTGAACTCTGTCTCTCTCTCTCTCTCTCCCTCTCTCTCTCCGCACCCTGCTGACCCCCCTTTTCCCCTCCATATCACCTCACACCCATCATCCCCCCACCACTCCTCCTGGTCACACACACACATCTCTCATCCATCTGTATTATTGTATCATAGTATGTTCATATTCTTTAAATTATCTGTAAACTTGTATAACATGCTCACTGCATCTTAATCTGTATATTATTAGTATAGCATGCTCACTGCATCTTAATCTGTATATTATTAGTATAGCAGGCTCACTGCACCTTAATCTGTATATTATTAGTATAGCATGCTCACTGCATCTTAATCTGTATATTATTAGTATAACATGCTCACTGCATCTTAATCTGTATATTATTAGTATAGCATGCTCACTGCATCTTAATCTGTATATTATAATCCTAACAACACACTTATTTTGTAGCATTACTTATTTATAGCATTTATTTATATTTATTGCATCCCATTAATCCAGCCATCCAGATTTACCTAATAATTCACTTTTTTTGTCTACATCTGTAAATTTTGCAATTACTGTACATAGCACAGAATTACTGTACATAGCACAGACTCTTGCACTCAATTACTGTACATAGCACAGACTCTTGCACTTTCTGCTTATTTGCACTTCTGGTGAGATGCCAAACCTCATTTCGTTACTCTATACTTGTATATGTGTAATGACAATAAAGTTGAATCTCATCTCATCTCATCTCACAGGCACTGTCCCAGATTTCCACGCTACATTGAAGAGGTGTGTTAGCCAAGAAAGCCCAACAATGTCCAGAGCCTTTAGCATCTTGGGGCGAATCTCATTCATACCTGGCGCCTTGCCACTGCGGAGCTTTTCAACTGCCTCGGTGACCTCTGCCAAGGTTAGTGGTAAGGCTTTCTCTTGATCTTCAGACTGCCTCCTCTTCAGTGGACGGGCTGTGTGGGTTCAGGAGTTCTTCAAAGTATTCCTTCCGATGTCTCCACCCCTTCCTGAGTCTTCTAACAGTTTGGCAGAACTTTCTTGAGGCTAAACACAAGTACTTCTCCATAGCTTCCCAAAAGTATGCCATCATCCAAGGTATTCAATTTGAAGTTGACCAGGTAAAGTCATCCATTACCTGTCAGCTGCCTCTGGAGACAGAAGAGGTTCATTCAATGCCATTGTCTATCAGCATATTTCTTGTTGTCCACCACGATAGGCCCCAGTGGCCTCCTTGCCACAACTCCAAGCAGCTATTTCAAAAATGGAGTATGGGAACAACATACTGTCTAAGGAAGGCAGATCCATTCAGGAGGGCGGCCAGGAGTTTTTAGCCTGGCCACCGATGGGGAAACAGAGGCAGGTGTGGGCCAGGTCCATGACGGGGACACAGGATTTGGCAGAGCCTCTGATGAGGACACAGGAATGAGCAGGGCATCAGATGGGAACAAAGAATTGGGCAGGGCCTCCTGCAGGGCCAGTTCAGTTCATTCTATCTGGTTATGAAACAAAGAGTGGGATCCAAATCAGAGAACAAAAAAAGATTTATTTTAACAAAAGGCAAAAAAGGCAAACAAAAACATACTTTGTTTCTAATGCAAACAAAGTCCAAAAAGTCTAACAAAATCTGTCTTATTGCCATAGGAAGACATACACATATACAACAGGTATCCTCATCATTAAGAAAGGCAAGCAAAGAATGCATACAAACCATTGATTCCCATAGAGAGAACAAGAGCAATAGAGACAGGGCGGGCGGGGAAGATAGAAATAGTGACTTCAATAAGAAGCTTCAGTCAAGAAGCTGCCAGAGCTGCTTCTCTTCTCTCCTGTGATGGAGACCTTGGAGATAACTGAACCATGCTTTCCACAACTCCTCAACACCTCCTGTAGACGGGCAATTCGTCCTCACTTTGAGGTCATGCTGACTTACATTCTGCTGTCCTTCATCTCTCTGGTCACTGCAGCTCTAAACCTGCTGGTCATCATCTCTATCTCCCACTTCAAGTAGAACAATATTTCATACATCATGGAAGTATTAGATAGTAAACAAAATGTTTTTTATGTTTAAGAGTAACAGCGTAATTCTAAATATTATGTTTTTCCACTTTAATCTTTGCTGATCAGTTTTTTCTGAATACTAGACACTGCAAATAATAACGATCATTTTGCTGCTTTCCTCCCCAGGCAACTTCATACCCCTACCAACTTCCTCCTCCTCTCTCTGGCTATCTCAGATTTCTTCGTTGGCCTCCTCATGATATTTCAAATTATGCTCATCGATGGCTGCTGGTTGCTTGGTGACCTCATATGTACTCTGTATCAGTATATAGCATATATTGTTATATCTGCTTCCGTAGGAACCATGGTAATTATATCTATTGATCGCTATGTGGCTATTTGTCATCCTCTTCATTACCCCAGGAAAGTCTCTCTAAAAAGAGTTCAAGTCTGTGTCTGTCTGTGTTGGATCTGTTCTGTGATCTTTCAGAGTCTGGTTTTGAAGGATATCCTGGAACAGCCAGGCAGGTATCATTCCTGTGTTGGAGAGTGTATATTTTTTATTAACTACATTGCAGGAATTGCAGATCTTATTTTAACATTTATTCTTCCCATCACTGTTATTGTTGTTTTGTACTTGAGAGTATTTGTGGTGGCTGTGTCTCAGGCTCGGGCAATACGCTCTCACGTTGAAGCTGTCACACTGCAGCAATCATTGAAAATTACTGCGATAAAATCTGAGCTAAAAGCAGCCAGGACTCTTGGTATTGTCGTGATTGTCTTTCTGATATGTCTCTGCCCATATTATTGTGTCGCTCTAACAGGTCAAGATAACCTGCTCAATGCATCATCTGCTGCTTTTGTTATATGTTTGACCTATTTTAACTCTTGTCTTAACCCTGTGATCTATGCCTTTTTTTACCCTTGGTTTAGAAAATCAATAAGACTCATTGTCACACTGAAGATACTGCAGCCAAACTCATGTAATGCTCAAGTGCTGTAGAGGACAGTAAGTCAAGTAAATCAAACTTTGAATTTTAGATACCAAACATTTATTTTCTGCATTGTGCTTCAATTGAATTCTTCAATGTGTGTCCTCTTTGCCCTGTGATATAATATGAATCCATTCTTGTTTTCTGTGTTGCATATTTTGACTTTTTTGTGTGTGGATTTATACACATGCAGACTTGAATAGTTATTGTGTTTCTGCTTTACTTTAGCCCTCCATACTTTCTCTAGCTGTATAAAAGCATTTGATGTATATTTCATGAGTAGTTTTGAATGACATTATGGGATTGTAATGAGATCAAATATGTGACACATGGTCATGCAGTAAAGAATTTACCTTATTTTTGTTTTACTGGAATCTTGATTTTGATAAGTCAAGTAAATCAAACTGTCTGTGAAGACTGAAATGCATTTGTTGTTTTTATTTTCAAAGTCACTGAGCTTAGACAAAAAATAATGATGACAGGAGAAGTTAAATCATGCAAACATTAAAATAAATGTTAAAAATGACATCTCACAGGATAGACCACAGGATGTATCAGCAGGCCCACATCTTTTTTTCGAGTAACATTTTATCAATGCACTGCCAACATACAATATGGTGATGAAATCCACTTGAGATATTGAAAGAGACAAATGGCTTGTTCTACTCCTGCCTGATCTGCAAGATTAGGAAAAAAACATAAACTTCATATTTTCTTTAAGTTCCTGCTGTTAACTAGTTATTTCACAAAGGACACAAACTCGTACTGTAGTAATGTGACATTATCTGTAGGCCAACACTCTCTCTCAGTTTATTTTCTTCAGGATTTACTGATGATGAGAGAAGCGCTCCACATTGGAGACGTTTGTCAAACCTGTAGAGCAGGTATTTTTAATGGCCAAATATAGACTAACTTTGAGACCTATCAATAGAAAGATGAGCCTGAACAAACTTTGACAGTAATCCTTTTGCATCCCATGCTCGCATTGAGTCAGCCTCTGAAATCTTAAAGAACTGACTGTCGACAACGTAAAGATTTTTACTCTTTTCTCAATCTTAATAGTTAAAAAAACAAGGACACTAAGTCAGTAGGTTTTTTAAAAAGTGAAGCAGGAACTAGTTGTGAAAATGGATTGATTTTGGGCTATATTATGGAGTCATTTAACACTATCTGTCACATTTCACATAAAGAAAAACGCAAAATTGATAGTGCTGAAATGTTTTTGGCATTTTTAAACATAAGTATGCACGTTTGTGTTTCCTTATGTTGAATTTCATATGCCAAACATTTAAGCAGCAAACATTTCTTTCCTGCATTCTTAAATTCATCAATGTGTGTCCTCTTTGCACCATAATTTAATATTAATCCAGTTTTAGTGCCTTTATACACATGCAGACTTGAAAAGGTATTGTGTTTCTGCTCTACTTTAGCCCTCCATACTTTCTCTAGCTGTATGAGGGCAGTATAGTTTTGAATGACATTATGGGACTTTTTTTAGCGATCATTGTTAAATCCATGTATCGTTGCAGACAGTTGGATTGTTACACGCCTAGCACGGACCTCAGTCACTACCAGGGATGGAACAATACACCCAACTCAAGATGCTATTGTATCATGACTTTTTTTCACAAAATCTTCACTCGTTTCCGCCATGTCTGTATATCAAAAATATTTGAAAGGGAACTAGATTGGGGTGTTTACCTGGCCTTTAGGTACTAGCCTGCTTTTATTGGATCCGGACAGTCTCTAACAATACACTGATCCTCTCAGTGGAATAACTTCTGCGCACTGTCTAAAATCCAAAAATACAGTGGAAATGTTTTGGTTAGGCAACGTTACCAATGTATTTGTATAATTTAGACCATGCCTCCCTTTTCAATTGTGGAAACTTTTGGTTAAAATGCTTAACAAAGCTTTGCTTAGTGCATGATTCATTACATTAGAGAAGTAAGTAACTCAGATTCAGGTTGTCTCTCAGGTTTGCACCATGCACTAGATTATACAGCTTTCCCCAACACGTTGTACTTCACATCATTATGTTGTCAACTTTTGAACGTTCCTCTGACACTCTGTACAAATGCTAGCAAACTGGTTGTGCATCACCCAGGTCACTGACATGCTCTGATAAATGTGTAAGGGTTGGAACATCATTGAACAAAAACATTTAATCATCAAAATAAATAGTCAACTCTTTTCACTTTTTTGGACAAGGGCCCTGGGACTCCAACTCAGTTTTAGAATGTAAAACAGTCACAAATGATCAAGAGTTCTTGTTACTTAGTATTTGAAAAGGTATTATAAGTGTTTACAATGACAGATTTCTTTCCAATCCTAATTTTACTCAATGCAGGAGCCCCGCAAAAAGGATTTAAAAGCACAATAAAACATCTGCTATGCCCTATTCTATAAGCATGGAATTTAGAAGCCTTATTGTGTTTCACCTTGGATTAACGCTTGAGCAGAAAAAGTGTACCACACTCAGAGTCCTATACACTTCGAATCACATACAGAATTCTTAAGCATGAAATTAATTGTTTTTAACCAGTAATGGTACGGTTATAGAGTTTGATATTTGTTGTAATCATGAAGAACGCTGGTTGACTTTTTGTTATCATGGTGGTTTCCCTGTCATCTGATATGTATGACATGTTTTATGTAAGTTAACACAAAGTCTCGCTCCAGGCCAACGAGTAGTCTTAAAGACCCCAAAGAATAATTGAGCAAATTCCTAAGCAAGTTTTCCTACAATTTGGACAAAACAACTAACCTGAGAAACCAGATAACTAACATAGTTTTCAAATTGCAGCTCCTATTTTCTCATCACAAACTTGTCGTTAAGCAGACAATACTTTGCTGCACTTGTTTTCATCTACATTTAAGTTTGCTTTCTCAAACATTCACTTAGCGTGGGATTATCCTTGCTTTGCTGCCAAGTTGCTGCTAGTAACAGACAAGACAGAATCAGGTAAAACCCAGGCTTTGCTGTGGTACTCTAGTACATGACAAGTAATCCCTCCTTGGGCCATATGCACTAGAGGTTATCAATTTACTTACCCATAATGATATTAAGCTCTTGGATTGGCAGTGTAGTAGCCACATTTCCCTGAACCAAACCACAGTTATGCTCCAACTTTTTCAGTAAGACAAGCTAATCAATTTGTAAGGGTAGGAATGTAAGGTTGATCGATCCTGGGAGCTGGGTATGCATGCTGACCTTAGTTAAAACATCATATTTAATCATTAATGATGCATTTTAATTTGGTTTTCAATTATTTTATTTTATGTGCTATGTTGTATGATTGTTGATGTCTTTTGTCACCTACAGTACCTTGTGTTTTTATGCTCTTGGTGCAAGGCAAGTTCCCCTAGGGGCAATACAAGTTTCATACATTTAGAGACAGAGAGAGAGAGAGACAGAGAGAGAGAGAGACAGAGAGAGAGACAGAGAGAGAGAGAGAGAGAGAGACAGAGAGAGAGAGAGACAGAGAGAGAGACAGAGAGAGAGAGAGAGACAGAGAGAGACAGAGAGAGACAGAGAGAGACAGAGAGAGAGACAGAGAGAGAGAGAGAGAGAGAGAGAGAGCCAGAGAGACAGAGAGACAGAGAGAGAGACAGAGAGAGACAGAGAGAGAGAGAGACAGAGAGACAGAGAGAGAGAGAGAGAGGACAGAGAGAGAGAAGAGAGACAGAGAGAGACAGAGAGAGAGAGAGACAGAGAGAGACAGAGAGAGAGAGAGACAGAGAGACAGAGAGAGAGAGAGAGAGACAGAGAGAGAGAGAGGGACAGAGAGAGAGAGAGAGACAGAGAGAGAGACAGAGAGAGAGAGAGAGAGAGAGGACAGAGAGAGAGACAGAGAGAGAGAGAGAGAGAGAGAGACAGAGAGAGACAGAGAGAGAGAGAGACAGAGCGAGAGAGAGAGACAGAGAGAGAGACAGAGAGAGAGAGAGAGAGAGAGAGACAGAGAGAGAGAGACAGAGAGAGAGAGAGACAGAGAGACAGAGAGAGAGAGAGAGAGAGAGACAGAGAGAGAGAGAGACAGAGAGACAGAGAGAGAGAGAGAGAGAGAGACAGAGAGAGAGAGAGAGAGACAGAGAGAGAGACCAGAGAGAGAGAGAGAGAGAGACAGAGTGTCTTATATTGAGTCATGTTATTCAGATACAGACATGAAACTCTGGGTTTCTCCTGAATGAAGGATGTCAGCGTTGTTTACCCACGTGCTTGTGCTCGTGCAGTGTAGCGTGCTGAAGCACTTCCTCTCTAAGTGTGCCAAAGCCAACAAAGTGTAGCGTGCCCGAGCACGATACGGAGCGGTCACACTGGGTCAAACGAACTGGACTTTAGGGCTGAAGCGTGCTTGGGCACGGTACGGATGGCCAGTGAGACCGCGCCCTTAGAGTCCCAGAGAGGCAACCCCTCGCAAGGGAGAACTCCAACACTGTGGCCTTGTCAGTATCCCCCACAACCATGGATAAAGAGGGCGTCCCCCATAGACCTGACATTTTAACTTTAGTGTCCATCGAAGGTCTCTGAGGTGCAACTGCATTGTTGCAAAACACAAATGGTGTATAAACATCGTCAGCTTGGCAACGGACTTACAGCCTACTGTTTTGAGAAGCTCTTTTCAATATGTAGAAGCCTGTCCAATATTTTCTCTACTCTGGCTTCTTTCTCAGTCACTCCTGTTTACCTCTTCTTAGCTCCATCTGTCACTGTCCTCTTCCTCTTAGCCTCAGCGGTTGTATCAAACAGTATAGAGACGGCCTAACTGGCTGCTTATAAGCTGAACTAGTGCTGAAGAGGCCTGCTGCCAAAGTTACTGCCGAAAGCAGGCGACTGGGGCACACTGGACAGAGGAGGCATGCCATTCTCCCAGTTTAAAGTTATTGTACTACAAGATCGACTTTGAAACTGCTATTTTAAGCAGGAAAAGTATTGTTGCTTGAAAGAGCTTTAATGGTAGTTGGAAGGACTGAAATCCATTCAGCGCAAAGGAAACAGACTAATTGAACTTAGCTCAAAAGTTATCTCTGGTTATCTTTAAAGGCAATCCTTTACACACGTTTGTAATGGACTCTGAAGCTTTATTGGTGAGCAACTAGTGCTTGCCTCAATGTTCCACTGAACAACTGAGGAGGTCCTTTGTTCCTGCAGCAGTTCAATATTTTAATTAACATTTTCAGTTGTGACTCATGGCTGTAAATTACGTACCAAATGATTTCAATGGTGTTTGTTATTTATGTACTTGTTGTGTACTGTGATTGTACTGTTGATAATGTTTGTTGTGTATGAATTAACCAGTTGGCAAATTAGTTTCCCTGCTGGGGATCGATAAAGTTTTCTAATCTACTCTAATACACAAGCAAAACTCAACATACTACTGAAGACCTCCAGTATATATAGCTTCTCCCATGCATTGACCTCCTGCCACAGTAGCTAAATTAACCTATGAAAGAGATCATTAGTGTCTATGTGAGCTTTCTTCTGTCAGATTTATGATGTTTGTGATGTGATTGGCACACCTTGCCTTTACATCTGTCAAGAGTTCTTCCCCGGAGGTAAAACTCATCTGTGTCATCACTATAATAAATCTGTCAACGTCTTCCCTGCCCTGTTACATTCCACACCGGATCACTTGATGTGAACATTTGTGCCTCAGGATATTGTTCTTTTGGAGCAGTAGACAAAACACAGACTCTTTATTCTAAAGCAAACAAGAGATGGGTAACTAATTTAAAGCCTTAATATATCTGACAATTACTGTTTCACAGGCTGGCAGGTTTTAAATGAAGGTTAGCATGTCAGCACAAACAGATGCTGTAGTATGTATTGTATGTTATGGATTTTAATCAACCTCCACGTGACCAACATATTTAACACACAATGACCAAAGATTGGGGAACCAACCTGGCGCCTGAGATCTCAGGGGGAGAGTGAGGATCCGTCTGCTCTGAGGTTGTCAAAATGTTTATTTTTCACATAAAATCATGTCAAAAGATTACTGGGAAATTTATACAAAGGTCGTTTGGTAAAAACAAGTTTGTAGGCATATTCTAATAGGATCATTGAAAACGAGATATGGCATAAATTATATCCCTGAGGTCTTTGGGGAACGAATAATAAGGGTTAAAAATCAAGTCCTTTACAACAGATGTTTATTAGTAATGGTGTGGAATAAAATGTTCCAGCACAAGTGACTTTTATCTAGCTAATTAATACTGTGGCTGTCCTCCTCTAAAACACATCTTTTAATAGACACAATGAGGTGTTGATCAGATTACACTGGTCTTATTCAGAATCACTCAGGTAATTATGGAGTATTTTCAAACTGGAATGTGTTGTGACAGAAGCCAGTTTGACGAGACAGAAGGCCAAAAGAATCCGTGACACTTTTTTGTGTGTGACTTTTATGAGGAGTCAACAAAATTGTAGACAAGAAGAGACAGAGAGGGAGACAAAACGGGTGTGCTGTGTCCTCCACACAGGGACAAAGTCAGCTTCTTCTTGAACATAGCACTGCTTGCCTCCACTGCTTTTGTACAATTCCTCCAGAGGGTAAGAACTTTCACCTTTTACCTGAACTTATTGATTCATATGACACACTTAAAATGAGAAAACATCTAAAACTAAGACTGAAAAGTCTGAAGAAAGAATAAACCTGCACAGATTTTTTATCACAGTGGCTCAAACTTTGCAGACAATTCATGAAAACATCTTTGAGCTTTTAGAAATTTGAGAAAACTTGACTAGATTAAATCTGTCACAATGTTGAAATATTATATAATATAATTACACAGATTTGTTTAACATTTGATTCTGTTTGGGTAATTACACATGATTATAGACTAAATGCAATCTGCATAAAGAAGGTTGGATAATATGTCAGCATGTTTACTGTTGGAAAACGGAGAAGAGTTAAAATACGCTAAATCTGCTCGCTATGACAGAGAAATTTACAAAAGTAAAGAATGTACTTAACGTAAAAACTAAACCAGAATCTCATGGAGGTGTTTATAAAAATGGAGAACAGACAAGAAATGTAAAACAAATTCCGATAATGACAAGGCAGTAAAACGTATAATGTGCTGCACTGACTCATGTCAATCTATTCACCTTGATTCACCTTCAGTGGAAATGTTCGGTTTAATTTGAATACTAAAAGGAGAGGAAGCCCTTAAGGGTATGACAGGACACTGACACAAAAATGCTCACCTGGTCCGGGCCCCATTCTGCAATAACAATCCGCTCACTTTACTACGTTATCCCTTACATATCATCCAAATCATTGTCATCGTTATTCAAATTATTATTGCCATCTCATAAACCCCTCCTGGGGGCTGCACGGTGTGTGCAGTGGGTTAGTGCTAGGAGGTTCCTGGTTTGAATCCTCTGTGGCCTCTGTGTGGAGTTTGCATGTTCTCTCGGTCTCCCCCGTGCATCTGAGGGTGACCATTCCAGGGTGCACCCAGCCTCTCGCCCAGCTGAAATCAGCTCCTGCCCCCTGCGACCCCAAAAAGCAGTATAGATAATGAATGGATGGACCCCATTATCTACATAAGGATGTTTTGTCAATCAACTTTAAATGATTTAAAGTTAAACTTTTTTCTGTAATATCTGTTTAAGGTAGAGGGTCAGCTGATGACCACCATGTTTTGCTTCCTACTCTACCTGCCCTGCATTCGGCCTCCTAACAGGTGAGAAGGCTTCACACCTAAAAGAGCGCCACACTGACTTTATTCATGCTGCACCCACTTTGGGGGTAAACCCGTATGGACACTGGGAAATTATCAAACCTAAATAAACAGTCTGACACATGCAAACATACACAACACTTATAGTGCAGTTAAATTATTTTCTGAAATGTTTAGAGTTCTGATAGGTGGATTTTGTAAGCAACAGAGAGGGCCAGGGTTGGGTTGTCAAAAGTTTTGGTTCTTCAGTATTTTTCAACACCATGTTTTGGGCCAGTTCTTGGGTGTACTCTGTCTTTCTCGCTCCATGTCCTATTGTTTACGGTGAGAAGGCAGACTCGGAGGGCAGAACAAACACCTAGGTGTGGGAGTGTCACCCACCTGGGGGAGGGGCTACTGCCCTTTGTGATGTCATGAAGAGAAAATCTCCAACGGCCTGTTTGAGCACACATTTTCTGAAAAGTGGAGCAGGCAGAAGATGGAGAGGATGGACTTTTCTCATCATTGGAGGGTTTGTAGACGACTAGAGACACATGTTAGAGTTAGAGGAACATGGAGAAGAGGATTTTGCATCATATGCAACTTTTCAGTTGGTTTGGATCATACTGTCAACTTTGTTCATCCTTCTTTTTCTTGTACTGAACCCAACTGTCTTTCCTCCAAAGCGTTAGTTTTGTTGGCCTTTTACCACTGGTTTTCTAAAAGTGACCTTTACTGTTTTCTTTTGGGTAAAATATTTATTTTGTATCTTCAGGTTCTGCTGCAATGTACCAGGCATTTACCAGTTCTGGGGAGATGAACATCTCGTCCTGCCCCATCACCTATTTTGGACAGAAATATGAGAAAGTCTATGTGAGTTATAGACTTGATACACTTGCATGCCTTTACACTTTACCTGTACATAATGTCAATGTTATTTTTGGGCTTTTTGTGCCTTTATTGTAGAGATAGGATAGTGGATAGAGTCAGAAATCAGTGGAAGAAGTCATTTAAGGATACCTTTCCGATAGAAAAGGACAGCTGTCATTAAAAGAAACGCATGAACACCAAGATTCCTTCAAGTGTTTGTGTCGGTGTGTCTTCGTGTGTCCTTCGAACAACATATCAAAACACAAAAACGCCTTTTTTCATCTGAAAAATATTGCCCACCTCCGTCCATCACACTCATTTTCAGCCGCTGAGGTCCTCACCCACACATTCATCACATCGATAATGTAGCCCTCCACAACCCCTACCTGTCTAAGCTCCCCTACCTCACTCTAAGGTTTGCTGAAGCAGCCCCCCCAGGACTAACCATCGGCCATGGGGGGACAGGGTCTTCTCCATTGTACTGGTTTCACTGTTTTGTTGGTGTTCTTTGAGTATTCTGAAAAAGCACAATATATAGTAAGTCCAATGTACAATTATTATATAAACTGTATTGGGGTTGTCCTTGGAATCAGAGTTTATGCTTTTTCAACAGGTGAGCCTCGATGCAAACAAATTTGCATTCTGCTTCAACAGCTTGTACACACCTGGAATCCAAAACGACTGTATTCTGATGTCTGGAGGGGCCGCTGACAGAGGCGACCTGACAGTTCTGACAAGAAAAATACCTCCTGGTTCTGGGGTTCATCAACTTCTGCCACACCTGAAGCATGCTGGGAGTTGTGTCAATGTGATCCCTTTAAAGAACAGTCAAGATGATGAAGTTGGTATTTTTCTAAAGTCTTATTAAAGTTGTTATAGTGTGTTTTGTATATTAATACGACTCATGTATTGAGATGGGGTTATGAAGAAAGAAGGTCAGATAACCGTTTTCTTGTTTTGGTCTTGTCTTGTTTTAAGGTTGAACAAGTTGAACTTGGCAACTTTGGGGCTCAAGCAATTCTGGCGATCAAGACATATTCAGGCTACACACACACTGAAGTGGTAAGTGTAAATGTAGAACTTTTAGAAAAGTAGATTGCCATGAAGGAGCGCCCAAGCAGTTGGGGATGCAATGCCTTGCTCCCATTTGCCAAAAATTAATAAAATATGAATATGCTTTTCAAATTCACCTCGTGTAATTTTGATGTGAAGTTTTGTTTTTCAATCTTTTTGATTCAGACCTGTGAGCATTCTCAGTTTCATAGAAATTAACTTTTTGTCTGCTTTTAAAACTTTGCAGGAGGCAGATTCACAAGTCAACAGCCAAACAGTTTCCAAGCTGAAATTTCAGATATCTGAAACAAATGCTGGTGTCATCGCAGATGTGAGCGGATGCAGACTCTCAGGTTAGTAGGTCCACTCCTCTAATGCAGTCTAATATGTTATATTAATTATGCTATATGATCTAAAAAACATTCCAACTCCTAGGTGTTGTTTATAAGACAAATACAACAACATATGACCAAGACACCTGCTCTGCTATAATCTGCGATGTGTATGGAGTTGCAAGAGTAGTCAGCGATTGTGGTCCCAAGGAGCATTGCCAGGGCGATGGGAGGTAAATATTTGATGAAATGGTGGAAATGTTGAAACATGGCAGGATAAAAACTTGATATGGATCAGATTTAGTTCTAAAACCTTTTGAAGGGACTTAATGAGTGTATTGCATGATTGCGAAACATGTTTCAACTGTATTAAGTTTTGATCCATTTCTCTCCTTCTCTGTCAGTTGTGCCCCGAGCAATGTGTGCACTGTGGCCGGCTCTACCATCATCGATATTAATGGCAAAGTTCACACTGTCCCGGACAGGTGTGGGTACACTCTGCTGAGCCCCGGGTCAATCCCAGGGCTCAAGGTGTATGGGGTATTCCAGGAAAGACGCCGCAGAGATGTCAGTTTTTTGAACAATGTGGTACTGCGTCTGGATGGGGCAGGTGTTAAGGTTTCTCTGGAACAAGGTGGCAGAGTTAAGGTATGATACCCACTGATACAACAGAGACTCATTGTGCAGCCCCCTAGCTGCACGATTTGTTAGCCCTCATACTATTTTGGAAGCCATGAGAGCCAAAATATTGGGAAACTAATTGCTCTGCTCAGGGATGCCTGCACAAAGGGTTTGCCAATAGTGCAAAAAAACTTGGCTTGCAGGGTTTTATTGATTGATTAATTCTTTTAAAAATTTTATAGAAGGTTTATTTTTTGACTTTATATTCCCTCATTTAGAGATAGGACAGTGGATAGAGTCAGAAATCTGGGAGACAGAGAGCAGGAGAAGAGCAATGGGTTGGATTCCAACCTGGGCTGCCTGCCTAGAGGACTTTGGCCTCTGCACATGGGGCACACATTAACCAATAGGCTTCCGGCGTCCCCCATTCTTTTTTTGCTCGTAAAATTTGGTAACAACCTTTTCGAGAGTTTCAGATTGACTGTTTCATATCTTAAATTTTAAAAATCTTTGACTTGATGAATTTTGCTGTTAACATATGACCACTTTAAAATAAATCAAAAGAAAAAAAGACGATTTTAATCCCCTGACAGAAAACAACATTTGAACAAAGTGTCTCCTCTGCCTCTTTCCTCCTCACTCTGCTGTCATAAAGCTGAATGGTGATGTGTTGAAGCTCAATGCCACAGCTCAGGTGTTCAGCGGTGTCAAGCTCTCAAAGGACAAAACAGGCGTGACTGCTAAAATATCAACCTCCAACGGTGCGGTTTCTGTCTTCTTTGATGGCGACAAAGCACTCATCCAACTGTCAGGTACGATGACCTACTGAATGTTAAGTTCAACGTTGAATAAAAGCTTTTAAGAACAATCTATTCTCACAATTTGCAGCAACTGATAGCCTTTAAAAGGATGTCTTTTAAAGTCCAAAGACAGACAGCAGTGTCACAGGTTGATAAGGAGAATGTCTTTGTTCAAAACAAGTCAATGATTAAGACGGGATCTAGTTAATTAGAAAGCATCAAAGGCAGAGGGAACAAGAGTCTGGTTTGGTTTTGAATCTGGGGCATGTCAAATTGTATCATCTGCATAGCAACGAACATTGAAGTACTGATGAAGAATAGTAATGAAAACAACTATTCACGCTATTAATGACTGCAATGCATGTCTGAAGGCTTCTGAGTATATTTCCAGTGACACTAGGGATGTTTTAGGCCCCCAATTTTCCAGTCAGTTTAAAGGATATTTGAATTCACACTTGTTGACAAGTATAAAATCAGAAAACACTCAGAAAACAGGAACAATTGTGCACTATGTATTTAAGTTGAGGGGGAAAATATCTTATCTAGTCATTGTGGTTATGACGTTTTTACTTTTGAGATTGAGCAGGATCCCAGCTGATGTTAAATTGGTTTGCAGAGTGTGGCTAAAGTTAGCATGCTAGCTACATCAACATTTACTGCCAGGGGTTCCTGTGCACAGGGTTCTGTGGTGGGTTCCTGTGTAAAAGTTAGGGCACATCAATTGACCGACATGTGAAAATATTTCAATTTGGTTAACTGACTTGGAATTCTGGTGCCACCTGGCGAGGGTGACATTGTTTAACCATCAATTCTGCTAGTCATGCACATCCCTAGTAGATACGATAGATTAGGTATTGATCTGCTTACAACAACTGGAAGGATTTATCTTGTATATAAATTGTTTCTTAGTATACTGCTGTTAAAAAACTCACATGTGGTGCATTTTCTCCTCCATCTGACCATGACCCAAAGGAACTGTCCAAGGTTTGTGTGGAGGATCCAGCAAGTCTTTCAGCGGAGAAAAGGTTGCTGAATACAGTTCCGCCGGGTAAGATCTCAAACAATATGTCTTACTGACACTCTAATCTTACAAATTATGGAGTATCATCTTACTTTTAGTTTGAAGACATTGGAATGTCTTTAATTATATGCTGTTTTTGTCCCTGTAGGTGTGATGTACCACATGATGACACTGCTAACAGTACTATAAACTGTGACACCCAAGCTAAATGGTAAACACTTATTTTATCAGTTTAAAGGGAAATTGAACTTCGACATCATCAAATTAACACAAATAAAGCCAAACGTCATTGAACGATCCTATTAATTACTTTGTTGAGCTGTTTGAGCCACAGTGTTTACTAGATAGTGCTTATAATCTTTAATTTACAGCAGATCTTTATAAAAATATAGGATTTACATTGTTGAATCTGATCATATCTTTCCTATAGTGGAACGGTCGTCCAATGTTTTACCTTCATGACATCACAAAGGCCGGTAGCCCCTCCCCCAGGTGGGTGACACTCCCACAGCTAGGTGTTTATTCTGCCCTCTGAGTCTGCCTTCTCACCGTAAACAATAGGACATGGAGCGAGAAAGACTGAGACACCCGAGCCCTTCCAGAGAGGGGGCGTGGTCAGACACAGCTCATTTACATATTTAAAGGTACAGACACAGAAACAGCCTGTTCTGAGCAGGGCTGAAATAGAGGGGTTTATAGACATGATCAAATACAGGATCAGAGTGGATTTAGAACAAGAAACTTCACACACATGTTTTGAGGAGCTCTGAGACTTATTTCAACTGGATAAAAGGGAGTACTGGATTAAATAATTTTGATTTCAAATTTTCACATAAGGTGCAATCTCCTGAAGCAGGCTCCTTTCACTGCTTGTCACAACCTCATCAGCCCAGAGCCCTTCGTAACTGCCTGCACAAACACTTTATGCAAATACCCTGCAGTGGACGATATCAAATGCAAGCTACTGGAGACCTACACCATAGTCTGCAGCAAACAAGGAAATGTGAAGGTGGAGGACTGGAGGACAAAGACCAGCTGCTGTAAGGCTTCATAATGACTGTTGGATATGTTTCAAGATGACATGTGAAGCCTGAAATACTTGTTTTTAAAATCTTAAGCACCTTTAAAAATGTTCTAATAATTTAACCTTTAAATTTAGCACTATCTAAACAAAAAGGGAATTAAAAGCTCATGTCAGAAAAATAAACATCCATTGAGATACAAAAATTCTCATATCTTAGAAATCGGAGAACATTTCCTGTAAAACTGCAAGTTAGCTCGATTCACTTTTTTACAATGCTGTAACAAGGTTTAAACTGTGTGCAGAAAAAAAATAAAATTAGTTAGTGCTTATTGTTACCAAATATTTGTCCATGTTTGCAGATGCTCAGAACTCCTGCCAGGATAAATTCTGCAGTGATCACGAGTTCTGTGGTCAGAAGTTCTATGGCGGGGAACCTCGCTGCTTTTGTCGCGCCATATTTGCTTCCAAGTACAGATCAAAAAGCAGTTACGGTGAGTCACCTTTTACACATATTAAGGAAGTCATAATTGGTGCCACAAATCAGGTTTCATTTGAGGTAGAACGACTGTTTCAGTTTCTTGGAATAGCTCAGAATAATCTTGTCTTCTTCCACAACACTTAAGTAAAAGTGGCATTTTAAAGTTTAAGGGTTGTAAAAACTATATTTACTGTCTTGATCTTATAGGCACTCGGTAGATGATTGATTATCTGCCTGGTATGTTACTTGCTGGGGCCAAATGTAAAAAAATAAACCAGTGCTGTCAACCAATTTAAAAAACTTAAATTGTGACTTATCACGGAAGAGGAACTGGTTAGAAACAACTAATCACAATTTAGCCTAGAAGATGCCTTAGGATTTTGGGGTGGTACCTGGAGAGGATCTTAATCTTAACATTAAATACATTTTAAGGATGTATTTAATGTTGACTTTTTCTAAGCATGTTTCTTATATGTGCTTTTATAACTCAAAACTTTGGCAAATGCTAAATTTTTGTTCATTTGTGCAGGTGAGCCAACTGCCTGCGAGCACAGTTCAGCTGCGGTAACGCTGGCTAATTGTCTCTTGGAAGAGGAGGGCATCGATTACTCTGCCTTACACCTCAATGACCAGACCTGCAAAGGGGAAATGAAGGACGACACCCACATGGTGACGTTCAAGTTTGACAGCAGCAGAACTTGTGGTACAGTGGTCAAGGTGTGTAACCGCTATATGATTTATTAACAACACAGCCAAATCCCTTCTAACATCCTGCAAAAAACTTGATTTTATTTTTTTATAACAGCCAAGAAATTTAGTCACAAAACTCCAGTTTGTTCCTGGAAAGACGGAGTTTCTTGGAGGGCCACATTTTACACAATGCATGTGGCCATGGGAGATACACCATTCTCCCTGTTGAATATGATTGTGCTATTAAATCAACCTTAGAAACAACTATTTTATGGTGGACAAGTCACAGGTTGTTGCTTTCAGACAGCTCAAACAAAGTGTTGTGACCAGATGAAGCAGGAACCTGCTTTCTCTGAAGTTCTCAGGAAGATCATGTCTGCAGGAATCCTTTGGTTCTTCTCAACGATGATCAGGTCCCCAACTTGTATGTCCGAACTCTTCACTTGGATTTTACCTCGCGCTGTGAGCTTGCTGTAGAGTTGAGAGTTCATCTCCCTTTTCCTGAAAATTGTGGGGGTGTTCTTAACTCCAGGCTGCTCGCAGAGGACGTGAGGTGGTGCGCTCCCCTGCTGGGCAAGATAAGCTTAATAAAATTTAATATCTTGTAGTGAGTGCATGCTGAGATTATAGAGAAGAAGAATTTCTGTTAAGCTTCTCCTGATGTGCGTGATGCTACCGTATTTGAAAAAATCGGGTGGGATTTTAAAACTCTAGTCTGAGCCATGCTTTACACAACTCCAACATCATCTTTTTTGTGTTAGGGCTTGCAGTAAAAAACTTAAAAAGTTCAACATTAAGTGCATGTTTAATGCTAATGTCTATGTGACCACTTAGGCAAATGACAGCAAAATTATCTACAAGAACACCATCACGACACAGAACAACTCCATAGTTGGCCATATCTACCGTCACGACCGAGTGCATATCGACTTCTCCTGTTTTTACAATCAGCCAGATATCAAGAGCTTAGCCATCAAAGTCAAACAGAGGTAAGAAGTTTCCAGTATTTTATTTCCATAAGAAGGCTAACTTGCTTCATTTTGGTTTTTGTATGCAGTCAGGAGTTTTGTGCAGTGGGGATGTTTACAAGTTGAAGACTGAAATTTGAGTTTTGTTCTTTGCAGCTCTGTGGACCAGCAGATTACTTCTGGAGCATGGATTTACAATCTGACAATGAAGGCCTATACAGATCCTCTACTTTTGGGAACCATCGAATCAAGTACCAATATCCGAATGAATGAGAGAATCTGGGTGGCGCTTAAGACAGAAGGGCTGGATGAAAATGCAGTCCAATTTGTCACTGAATCCTGCTGGGCTACAAATGAGCCGTCGCCAAGTGGAAATCTGAGATATGACCTAATCATCAAAGGGTGAGACACAAAGATATGCTTATTGGCAATAAACCTGTATTTCAGTTTTTGTTTTGTTTGCAAGTCTTTCATGTCTGTTTTCATGCTTCTGAGCAGCTGCCCTAATCCTGCTGATGACACGGTGACAATAGAGAACAATGGAAGGGGGCCGTATAACGTGTTCTCTTTCAAAACGTTCCAGTTCACTGACCTGACTGGTGACGTCTACTTGCACTGCAAAGTACAGCTTTGTGTCATGCAGGGAGGCAACTGTGTACCGGTATGTCAGCAGGTTTCTGAATATTATGACAAATGCACTAAATGCACTACAATTTTATTGCAATTTTATTGTCTGTATTTTATTTTGTTGTATGTGCTGAATAATCCTGCTTTTAAATTGTATGTATGCACCACTATGAAGAAGCACCTTATTTCGTTTTACATCTGTGCAATGAAAAAAAAGGCCTCTGATTTAAATTGCCTTTCAGAAATGCGGACAGGCCGGGAGATGGCGCAGATCTATCATGTCAAGTTATGAGGATGAGAACCCTGCCTTAATCACCATGGCCTGGTCTTATTAGGCAAGCTCAACACTCCTCTTATATTGGTAAAGCATTGCAGGATATCACGTCATTTAAAAACATTGTCCTTCAAAAAAACATACAGGTTTTAAAATAGCAAATAGTCCCCAGTACATCAATAAGGGCGTGTGCAAAGGTGTGCTTATACCTTGCAAAACTCTGCACATTAAGAAGGAAAAGTCGTGCAGATTGGTAGCAGTGCCTCCACCAAAACCATGCAGGGAGAGGTTAACACATCTTCAATAGAATGCCATTTTCCAGCCATCATAATGCCATGTCCTTTCAATGGAAGCCCAACATGAAAATTGTGATTTTGATTGAGGGCCATTAATGATAACATCCAAAACAGATTTGAAAAAAGGGAAAGCCATTATAATTTAAAAGGAACACAGATCTTTAATAAACCGAGATTCAGAACCATATTGAGGGAACGCTGTTTTACTGTGAAAGGAATCAGTTTATGTAACAATCTCAACAGAGAAACTAAAGAATCAAAATCAAAAATGATATTTAAAAGAAAAATTAAAGCCAGTTTGTTGAATAAATATGTGGAAATATGTCAGTGAGATACTGTTTTCTTTCGTGAAGCTGTAACAAAAATGTATTGTGATATACTTTGTATGGTGTATAATGAATTGGTAAGGAGGACTAACAATGGGGCTGCCAGTGGCTGTGTTTGCCTGCAGCCAATTTAATTTAATTGTAATTGTTTTTGGATTAAGTGTTCTGTTTTGTTTTAATTAATGTTTTGTGAAAGAGGGGCAGATATTATGCTCCTTTTCATTCAAAATTTGAGATTTTATGTTTCTTTGTTTTTCTTAACTTTATTGTTTCTTTGAATTAAATAAAATTGACAAATAAAAAAAAATAAAAAATAAAAAAATGTGCCTCATACAGAGCCCATATGGCTGGATTTGGCCTACATTCATTATTGTCCAATGACTTAATAGTTTGTCTTTTTCTAGCCCATGTATTCTCTTCTGACTGTCCTCTGTGGCAACAAAACCAGCTGACTTAAAAGTCTAGTCGAGATAAAACCATGTTGCGGGAACTTGGACATAGTTGATCGAATAAGCAAATGATGATTTGTGTAGCACACATTCACCACAAATGATTGATGATTCCATGCAATTTTCATTTCACTGCACTGTCCAATATGCTTTGTATTATAAATGTATTCAACTCACAGTAACTAAGATTTGTTTGCCTTTGCAGGTTTCCATTGAGATTCAGACTGACTGTTCAAGACCCAATATGAGTCCCGTTTTGGATCTGTTCTTATGTCCACCAGTTACTTTTGTGCTTAATGTATTCAAGCTTACTTATAATAACTTGATGAGTACACTGATATTCTCTAGCCGGAGAAATCGTTTTAATCTTTCCTTGGGTTTCTGGCTTTCTCTCTCCCTACATAATAAAAATGATTACTGTAGTATTGGAAAGGTGTTGATTAGATTAGGGGCATTCGACAGGAAATTCAATTAACACCTGGAAGAAGGAACAACTAATTCTTGTTTCATGATCTCATAAACATAGATGCTCGGAGATCGGATATATGAGCAAATAATAAATTAGTGACTTATAGAAAAATAGAACTGGAATGGCAATTGTGAGTGTGGTCTTTTTACCTGCTCTTTTGTAATATTAAATAAAGAGTAAGGTCTTTTACCTGCTTTTTGTCAAGTGTTTCCAGATAACACTTGTTATGAGTAGACGTTCTACAAATAAAGATTGATTGATTGATTGATTGATTGATTGATTGATTGATTGAATGTGTGGTTGTATTTACATTCTCTGCTATTGGACAAATTGTGGGCATTGTTTGAAATTAAAACCTGCAATCCTTAGTGTTGGGGATCACCAAGATCAAAACATACTGTATGGGTTATCTTCCTTTGCTATGTTCGTATATAATCAATAAAAAGTATGGGGATAATACAAGCTATGAGATTTTCCTGAGTCTACTTTTCTGGGTTTTTAAAAGTAGAAAGAGACATAAATTGCTAACCGGCTTACAGGCCAGCAAGAAGCAGAAGCAGCTACTCACAGAAGCAGCAAGCAACTGAGCGGTGATGTTCTTGGGTTTCAAATACATGGGCCAGACGTGGCCATCGAACAGACTGGGGGGGGTCTGACACCGTGTAGTTCCTAGAGCACCTCCTCTTTTTGCGTTCGTCGTAGGGGATGGAAATAAAGAAAAGTTGGTTCAGCACGTCGATTATGACGATAATGATCAAACTTCAACAGGTTCTCCAACCATGCTAAGACCTCACTCAATATGGCATCCATGTCCAAAGCGGCAGGCAGTAAATTAGAGAAGAATGGTTCAGCAATAATTGAGCCTTTTTTTTTTTGCCACTGTCTCAACTGTTTTGAAACATGACGGTTTCAAATTGGGCATTTAATTCCCCCAAAACAACAAAAGTTGTTGGTTTCATGTTATCTTTGAGCTATTTTAAAGTTAACATGGTGTTTTGCAAATCATGGTTAATGGACTTGAGCTTGTATAGCGCTAGTCTTCAGCCTACTCAAAGCACTTTCTACAGGTCATACATACACATTCAAACAAATTCACACAATGATGGTAGAGGCTTCTATGTCAAGAGTCCATCAGTATTAACAATTCCATTCATACAGATTGATACACTGCTGATGAAAAAACAGGGGCAACTTGGGTATGTGTTGCCCAGAGAAACATCGAACACAACATGGCTGCAGGAGCTGAGGATCCCCAAAGACCTTCAACTTGTATTAGAAATGGGGTTTTACTTGCATGTATTTTAAGTATTCAAGCTAGGAAAGAGGCCACATTTAGCAGAAGCTGGCCTTTTCTTAGAAAACGCTCTATATCGTTCTACAACTCAGAGTCCAGCTGAGAAGTTGAATTATTTTGACATGATGGAGAATAACTTATGTTGAAATAAAAACGTTTTAAGACGGTGTATAGAGCAAGGGGTGGGGCCTATCAGTCCCCAAGACAGAAGGAATCTTAGAGGAGGAACAAATGGTCCACATTAATTATAAAACGTCTGACCTTTGTTTAAAACACTGCCTGAACTTGGAAACTTCACATCTCTGCCACTCTGTCTCTCTGATGATGGAGGGAGACAAACTCTGCTTTCCACAACTCAACACCTCCTGTACAAGGCCAAAGAGCTCTCACTCGGACACTGTGCTAATTTACATTGTGCTGTCCATCATCTCAATGCTCACCGTATCTCTCAACATGCTGGTGATCATCTCCATCTCACACTTCAAGTATTTGTTTATTTGATCTATTTTTTAACATGGTTGCTTAAATACTTAAATAATAAAAATACTGATTTTGCCCTGACCTGGTCTTGTGTAATCTTCCGAAATGGAAAGTGATGTAAATATGTATGCTGTCTTTATCTTCAGGAAGCTCCACACTCCTACAAACCTCCTCCTCCTCTCTCTGGCTGTCTCAGATTTCTTCGTGGGCCTCCTCATGTTCTTTCAAATCATCCTCATAGACGGCTGCTGGTTCCTCGGTGACTTTATGTGTAATCTCTATTATATTCTAGATTTCATAATTACATCCTCATCCGTAGGAAACATGGTGCTCATATCAATCGATCGCTATATTGCCATTTGTGACCCTCTGCACTATTCTACAAAGGTGACTGTGAGAGGAACTATAATCTGCACTTGTCTATGTTGGGTCTGTTCTGTTCTGTACAACAGTATCATTATGAAAGATAACTTGAAACAACCAGGCAAGTTTAATTCCTGCTCTGGAGAGTGTGTGGTTGTTGTTGATTATGTTGCTGGACTTGCAGATCTATTTTTTTCCTTTATTGGTCCTGTCACCGTCATCATTGTTCTGTACATGTGTGTATTTGTTGTGGCTGTGCTTCAGGCTCGTGTCATGAGGTCTCATATTGCAGCAGTCTCGATCAAAAGTTCAGTGACTGTTACTGCCAAGAAATCTGAAATGAAAGCAGCCAGGACTCTTGGGGTTGTTATAGTTGTGTTTCTTTTATGCCTTTGCCCATATTTCTGTGTAACACTCTCAGGACAGGACACTTTGCTCAACGCTTCATCTGCTGCTTTTGTCATATGTTTGTTCTACTTCAACTCCTGTCTAAACCCCTTGATCTACGCCTTTTTTTACCCCTGGTTTAGAAAATCTGTAAAGCTTATTGTTACTCTTAAGATACTCAAACCTGGTTCCTGTGAGACCAACATACTGCAAAGAGCACTGTGAACAGGGAATCTGTTCTGAATCTGAATCTGAAATTAAATTTTTGACCCATTGGCCAAGGTGGCAGGTAGATGAAAAAATTCACCGGCCAAACATATTTTTTACCGGCCAAAACAACAAATTTTCTTATTGTGTCCTTTACACGTCTGTTACAGTACATTTAATTGAGAAGGCATATGTTTTGTTTAATCAATAACACATTTAAGTCACAAATTCGATCATGTCATCTGATCAGGAAATTGAGAAATTGTAAAAAAATATATATTTGCTGGCCTTTATTTTATGTATTATTTGTAGGCAGTAGTTCACAGACCCCCCCCCCCCCCCCCACCCGCCCCCCGCTCCCCTCTGAACCGCCCCTGCATTAAAACATTACAGACTATAAACAAAAATCCATCAGAGAATAATAAATTATTAATCTTCAAAACAAGTTTTCTCCTGATTTAGCTTTGACAATATTAGACACTTGATATAATCAGCCTGCTCATTATTTGATGTGTGTATATCTCTGACTGCTCCTGCTGCACGTGAAGGAAGAGAAAAGTGGAGCGTGCATTTAGAGTCCTCTGGCATATCTCAAGTGTTTGTAACAGAGCGTTGTTTCACAGAGTCTGTGTGGAGATGTTCACACACTCATGACGTTGATATCACTAAGTTAGCTGCAGACACGGTGAGAGTGAACGGAGAAAAGTCGAACCGACCGTTTGACCGGATTACATGTGTTCCCGACTCGGTCCGTACAGATTACGGATAAACTGTGCACTGTAGCACTAAAAGTAAATAGGTGCGTGTGGTGCCCTGCGATGTTCACAGACAGTCATGACAGCAGAGAGAGGAGCAGGGAAAAGTAGCTGCAGCTAGGCTACATCAAACACGCTTAATACTCATAGCATAGTTTTTATGACTTTTTGATCAAACCTTTTACCCGCATTTGGCGCTTGGCGGACCATTTTGGACCCTGTATACACACATTTGTACATCTGCTCTACAATCATGCAGATGCACATGTAACCATGTTTGTGGATACTGCACTAGTGAAAGGAGGTGGCTATAGAGTTCATATCCAGAAAGGTTTTGGGGTTTTTTTCATTCAGAAAAAATCATGGAAAACCAACACATTTATTGTACACAACTCAGAGTTTCAACTTCAAACATAAAGTGTGTTTTGAAATCCCATAGGGCTCTGCACCACCCTCAGTGTATAATTAGCTGCTTGTAGGTAATGTGTTCCTCACGGCATATTTTCACACTTGCTTTCATTAGTGCCGTATGATGACATCGTTGTTATGAGAGGGGTTACTGTGAGACAAAACAAGTTCTAACATCAACACAGGATGCAAATACCACTAAACCAAAAAAATATCTTAAAGTGAACAGTCAGCTAAACTCTTCTGCAGAGATCCCACTGTCATAGTGAAACATTTGTGATGCAACATTGAAACAGCAGTACAGAAAGTTTGCTCATCACTAGAATCCAAAATATTTTTTGTTTTGACAACTTTATCAATACAGTTATCATTTTGTAAGGACATCTGCCTTGTATTTAGAATAATATGTCCTTCCTTTATTTTTTTTACACTGTGTCAGGCATAAGCATCTAAGTGACTTAATATTGTCAAAAAAGTCAAACAAACCCTGTTTAAAAAAACACATTGCATGAAAGGGTTCACAGTTTTTTAAATAACTTGTGTTTTAAAGGGATACTTCACCGGTTGAAACATGAATCTGTATTTAAATTGGGTCATATATTTAGTAGAAATGTGAAATCATTTTTGAAATTGGTGCCTTCTTGTCCGTGAAAAGGGAGAAAAATGATTATTGGTTCTTGTGGATAAAAGACAACAACTCCAAGAATGCACAGCTCTGCCCCAGCCGTCCCGGCTCCTCACCATCACCGTGGCCGACAGGCAGGTCTTGTGCTTCAGCAGCCCTAGCAGCCGCCCCGTTCCTCCAGCCTCAACTGCTCGTAGCTATATTGCGGCTTGTAGAGATAGCCACAAACATCCGATTCGAGCACGAGACAACATATACACAATAGAGTCAACATGTGTATAGTGGACTTAGGAAAGCCCTACTTAACCAAAGAGAGAGGTGTGTCCACATCCTCAGGAAAAATACAAATATGTGAGACCTCCAGCAGGCCATGGGTATTTTGTAGCTGAGTGTAAAGTTCAGCACAGGTCTAAAAGAGGGTTATCCATCCAAAAATGGTGGATTACTTCCTCTGGGTGTGGAGGGAAGTATCTGCCTAAAAATGAAGGAGTTCAAGTATCTTGCTGTCTTTTTCAATGAGGGTAAAATGGATTGGGAAATTGACAGCCAGGTTTGTGAATCATCAGCTTTCAATTGACCAGTCTATCTCAATTCCAACCCTCACCAATCAAAGTCAAAGTCAACTTTATTGTCAATTTCAAAATATGCCAGACATACAGTGGAATCGAAATTGCGTTTGTCTCCGTCCCACGATGCAATACAACCAAAATAAGGTAAAATAAGAAAAGGTAAAACAGATAAATAAAATGAGGTAAAATAAGATAAATAATATTTACAGTAATAAATTCTAAATTGTGCAAAAGGTACAAAATGGTAAATAAAATAAAATAAAATTTAAAGAAAAAGTAAAATTGTGCAATATGTGCAATGTGCAGTGAACTGATAGTACTTTTGAAAAGTTAGCTTCAGAGTTATTAGTCCAGAGTTTTGTAAACTTGAGCAATGTGCAGTAAACTGAGTGTACTTTTGAGATGTTAGCTTCAGAAATATTAGTCCAGAGTTCTTGGTGGTAAACGGGAGGGGGTTCAACGTCCAGTGTTCGTGGGGGCAGAGGGGAGGGAAGGAAGAGAGGGGAGAGAGTTAAGCTTCCTGACAGCTTGGTGGAAGAAGCTGTTTCCCAGTGTGGTGGAGCCGGCCCGCAGGCTGCGGTACCGTCTCCCCGATTGCAGGAGGCTGAAGAGGCTGTGTGAGGGGTGGGTGGGGTCACGCACAATGCTGGTTGCTTTGCGGGTGAGACGGGTACCGTAGAGGTCCAGAAGAGAGGGGAGTGGGACACCGATAATCCGTTCAGCAGCCTTCACTGTGCGCTGCAGGGTCTTGCGATTGGCAGCAGTGCAGCTCCCAAGCCACACAGTGATGCAGCTGGTCAGGATGCTCTCGATGGTGCCTCTGTAGAAGGAGCACATGCTGGATGGGGGGGTTCGTGCTCTCTTCAGCTTGCGGAGGAAGTAGAAGTGCTGCTGGGACTTCTTGGCCAGTGATGTGGTGTTGGTTGTCCAGGAGAGATCCTCACTGATGTGAACCCCCAGGAACTTGGTGCTGCTCACTCTCTCCACAGCAGCACCGTCGATGGTCAGTGGGGGTTTAGGAGTGGGGACTCTCCGGAAGTCGACAACAACCTCCTTGGTCTTGTCGACGTTCAGGAAGAGGTTGTTGTCTCTGCACCACGTGGCCAGTTGGCTGACCTCCATTCTGTAGTGCGTCTCATCGTTGTTGGAGATGAGACCAACCACTGTTGTGTCGTCCGCGAACTTCAGAATGTGGTTGCTGCTGAAGGATGGAGCGCAGTCGTGGGTCAGCAGCGTGAAGAGCAGGGAGCTGAGCACACAACCCTGGGGGGCCCCAATGCTCATGACGATGGTTTTTGATGTGCTGCCGCCGACCCGCACTGTCTGAGGCCTCTCGCTGAGGAAGTCCAGCAGCCAGTTGCACAGGGAAGTGCTGAGCCCCAGCTGGTCCAGTTTGCCGATCAGCTGCTGAGGGATGACGGTGTTGAATGCTGAACTGAAGTCTATGGACAGCATTCTGACGTATGAGTTTTTGGTGTCCAGGTGGGTGAGGGCTGGGTGAAGAGCAGAACAGATGGCATCCTCGGTGGATCTGTTAACTCGGTATGCAAACTGGTAGGGGTCCAGGGTGGCGGGGAGGGTGGATTTGATGTGGGCCATGACTAACCTTTCAAAGCACTTCATGGCGATGGGGGTCAGTGCAACGGGTCGATAGTCATTGAAAGTGGATGGTGAGGGCTTCTTTGGAACAGGTATGATGGTGGTGGCTTTGAAGCACGACGGAACAACAGCCTGACTCAGAGAAGCGTTGAAAATGTCTGTGAAGACATCTTTGAGCTCCTCTGCACAGTCCTTCAGCACACGGCCAGGAATGTTGTCTGGACCTGCAGCCTTGCTGGTGTTGATCTTGGAGAAGGTTCTCTTGACGCTGTCTGCAGTCAAGCACAGGGTCTGGTCGTGGGGAGGGGGGGTGGTCTTCTGTGGGGGCGTGCTGTTGTGTGCTTCAAACCTGGCAAAGAAGCTGTTGAGGTCGTTCAGCAGAGAGGTGTTGCTGTCACAGGTCTGTGGCTTGGGTTTGTAGTCCGTGATGGTCTGGATACCACGCCACAGGCTCTGCGCGTCTCTGCTGTCCTTTAAGTGTCCGGTTATTTTTAGCGTGTAGCTGCGTTTGGCTTCCCTGATGCCACGGGACAGGTTGGCCCTCGTTGTTCTCAGGCAGGCTGCGTCCCCAGCTCTGAAGGCGGTGTTCCTGGCCCTCAGTAGCCCGCGTACCTCTCCTGTCAGCCATGGCTTCTGGTTAGCCCGGGTGGTGATGGTTCTGGTGGTGGTGACATCAGCAATGCATTTGCTAATGTAGGAGGTAACAGTGTCAGAATACTCCTCAATGTCTGTGTGGTTGTTGTAGGTGGCTGCCTGCTTAAACATCTCTCAGTCTGTGGTATCAAAGCAGTCTTGTAGTGCAGCAGAGGCCCCCTCTGGCCACACACATACCTGCTTCAGAACTGGTTTGGTGACTTTAACCCTCGGTCTGTAAGCTGGCATTAGCATTACACTGATATGGTCAGATTGGCCGATGTGGGGGAGGGGTGAAGCTTTGTAAGCACCTTTAACTGATGTGTAAATCATATCCAGAATGTTACCTTCTCTTGTGGGAAAGGTCACGTGTTTGTGGAAGTGGGGTAAAACCATCTTGAGATTTGCATGATTAAAATCCCCAGCGATGATGAAAAATCCGTCTGTGTGAGCTCTCTGTTGCTCACTGATGGCGTTGTAAAGTTCCCAAAGTGCGTAGATTCTATCAGCGTTGTTGGTGGTGGGGGGAATATACACAGTGACCAGCAAGGTCGCTGTTATCTCTCTCGGTTTATAGAAAGGACGGCACTTCATGATCATAAACTCTGCCAGCGGTGAACAGTGTTTACATACCACAGCAGCATCTCGACACCAAGCATCACTGATGTAAACACAGACTCCACCACCTTTCTTCTTTCCTCCTTTAATAAGGATTCTGTCCGAACGGTAGCATGTGAATTGTTCAAGCTGAACGGCGGAGTCTGGGATGCGTTCGTTCAGCCATGTCTCTGTGAAAATGTACGCACAGCCGTCCCTCACATCGCGGTGCACAGCTCTCAGTAGCTCTATATGGGGGGTAAACCGGCTTGTGAAGAAAGAAAGGCCCAGAACACGCTTGGATAATGTCCATTACCCATTTTGCTATGTAACACTTTGGAATCCCCCTGTAGGAACTGGAAAACATTGATGGGGAGAGGGACGTCTGGGTCAATTTGCTTAACCTGCTGCCACTGCCACTCGGCCCTGGATAGGTGGAAGTAGTATTTTGATAGACGGTGCATGGATAGGTCAGGGTCACAAGAGGGAAGGAGAAGTGGGCAGGATTTTACAAGAGGTATAAAAGACAGAGTCAATTGAGAATGTCTGAGAACTTTGGTGAGAAAGCTGCCAGAGCTCAGCAGCTTCTAGTCCTTCTAATGACAGAGACCATGAAAGAGGCGGACCTCTGCTTTCCTCAACTCCTGAACAGCTCGTGCAGGAAACCAGAACTTCCTGACTCCAGCACTGGGCTACGCAACTTTGTGCTGTACTTGGTGTCTCTTTTCACTGCATTTCTCAACCTGTTGGTCATTATCTCCATCTCACACTTCAGGCAAGTAACCTCGTAACAAATGCAAAAATAAGTTTTTCATGGGGATGAAGTTTAATGATTTAAAACAAATGTGTGAGCTGTTAAATCATAACTCTGAAGTTGCTTGTTTACTATGTGGCTTTTAAATACTTCAATAGTTTGGTAATATTTTTTGTAGTGTTCACAATTGTGATATTCTCTTCATTCAGCCAGCTCCACACACCCACCAACCTCCTCCTCCTGTCTCTGGCTGTCTCAGATTTTCTTGTGGGTTTCTTGGTGATGCCGGTTGAAGTCCTCCGGACAAAGAATTGCTGGATCCTGGGTGACCTCATGTGTGTGTTATATTTTCTGATACCCATAATCACAGTCTGTGCCTCTGTAGGAAACATGGTGCTCATATCTATAGACCGTTATGTGGCCATTTGTGACCCGATGCATTACCCGACAAAAGTGACTTTAAAAATGGCTACACTTTGTGTTTTCTTATGTTGGATTTGTTCTGGAATATATAGCATTATCCTTCTATTGGATAACCTTAAGCAACCAGGCAGGTATATTTCCTGCAAAGGAGAATGTGTGGTTAATATATTAGTAACTGTTGATCTAGTTGTCGGCTTCATTATTCCCATAACCATTATCATTATTATGTATATGAGAGTATTTGTGGTGGCTCTGTCTCAGGCTCGTGCCATGAAGTCCCAAATTGCAAATGTCTCACTTAAGCGTTCAAAAACTGTGAAAGTTAAAAAATCTGAGCTAAAAGCAGCAACAACACTTGGTATTCTGATAGTTGTTTTTCTGATGTGTTACTGTCCATCTTATTGTGTTTTTCTGGCAGGCCATAACATCTTAATTGGCTCTTCAACTGAGACTTTCATGACTTTTTTGATGTATTTTAATTCCTGTCTCAACCCTACCATCTATGCCCTTTTTTACCCTTGGTTTAGAAAATCTATTAGACTTATTGTGACTTTACAGATACTGCAACCTGATTCACATGAGGCCAACATACTTTAAAGAGACACTGTAGGAAGACTGAAAAATGCTTTCGTGTGTGCATATTTATGATCCATGAATACAACTGAATCATTTTTTACAATTGTCTTTTCAAATGTTTTGATCTCAAACAACTTTCTGTTACTCTCTGTAATCTCTTAACCTTGACTGAGCTTGCACATTCGGTTTTACAAAGTGTTTGAAACCAGTTCGAAGGTTGTTTTAAATTCACTTTCATTCTTTTTCTTAAACTTTCATTGGAAACCATTACTATTGGGATTTTTAGAAAACCCCTTGTTCATATTTTATGATTTGAAAAGGTTAGGAGTCTGAAAACTTCCCTTTCAACATTAAAAATATATGAAGGACTTAATTCATTTTTGACATGTTTATAATCAAAAATTACTCATAAGAAATATTAATGGTATACTTTTGATGAAGGATATGTTTCATAGATGACTATTTTGTCATCACAGTCTCAGTCATAAGCATCCAAGTAGAAGAAACATTGAAAATGAAGTCAAACAAAACATCAATACACCATTAATTCAAGTTAATTTCATTTTAATTATTTATCTTGTTTTAACATATTTTTTAGATTTAATCTTCTGTGACTGTAAATTGTTTGTCTTGGGGATTTTTAAATTTTCTATTTCTATGCTTGTTTTCATCTGTCATGAAGCTTTTGTTGTCTTGTGTGAAGCACTTTGAATTGCCTTGTTTAAATGTGCTTTATAAATACACTTGCCTTGCTATACTTAGAGAATTTTGTTGTATAAAATGCAATGACAATAAAGATCTATCTATCGTTACATTCTTTCAAAAATCACATTGCACCAACATGTTTACAGTTTTTGACAATTACTAATTTTTTCAAGATTTAGTTTTGAATCTTAGAATATACAAGAAAGAGAACCACCCTTCTTCAAATCAATCAATCAATCATTTTTTATTTGTATAGCGTCAACTCATAACAAGTTATCTCGAGACACTACGAAAAGCAGGTAAAATACCTTACTCTTTGCCTTTCAACATTACAAAAGAGCATGTAAAAAGACCTTACTCATTGTTATGTTACAAAAAGCAGATAAAAGACCTTACTTATTGCTATATTACAAAGATCTGGCCTATCCATCATGAGCACTTTAGCAAAGCAGCAAAAGTTACAGTGGTAAGACAAAACTGCCTTAGTAAAAGGCAGAAATCTTTGGCCGGATCCCCGGCTCATGAAGAAACAGCCTTCACAGGCCTCGACTGCGCCGGGCTTGGAAGAGGATAGGGGGAGAGATGGGATAAGATGCAAGAAGAGGGATAGGGAGCAAGGGGGTAGGGGGAGGCAAGCGGTCCATCAATAATCTGGTGGGGGGGGGGGGGTTGTTGTGGCAGGCCGCCAACCAACGATCTTGAGGAGCCTAAGAGAGCTCAAGAGCTCCCAGGAAAGTAGGTGGTTAATGACTGAGATTTACAGATAGATACATGCAGTAATATGATGTACTGTATATGCACAGAGAGAGAGAGAGAGAGAGAGAGAGAGAGAGAGAGAGAGAGGAGCTCAAGGTGCCAGTTCCCCCGGTAGTCTAAGCCCACAGCAGCATAACTAAAAGCTGGTCTACACCAGCACCAGCACGTTTCTAACTTACATAACTGACTGGTGCCATCAGGCTTCATTGATAAACAAAGCTGAGTATCATCTGCATAACAATGAAACTGTATGGAGTGTTTCCTCATAATATTTCCCAGAGGAAGCATATATAATGTAAAGAGAATTGGTCCAAGCACTGAACCTTGTGGCACTCCATGGCTAACTTTGGTGTGCATAGAGGACTCATCATTAACATGTACAAACTGAGATCGGTCTGATAAGTAGGATTCAAACCAACTTAGAGAAGTCCCTGTAATTCCAAGTAAATGTTCTAGTCTGTATAATAGGATCTGATGGTCAATGGTGTCAAAAGCAGCACTAAGATCTAACAAGACGAGCACAAAGAGAAGTCCCCTGTCTGAAACTAGAAGTAAATCGTTTGTAACTGCAGTCTCAGTGCTGTGGTGGACTCTAAATCCTGACTGAAACTCCTCAAATAAACTGTTGTCACACAGCTGATTAGCTACCACCTTCTCCAGGATCTTTGAGATAAAAGGAAGGTTGGATATAGGCCTGTAGTTAGCCAGAGTTCCTGAGTCCAGAGTAGGTTTTTTGAGTAGAGGTTTGATTACCGCTACTTTAAATGACTGTGGTACATAGCCTGCCAATAAAGACATATTGATCATATCTAATATAGAGTTGCTAACTAAGGGAAAGACTTCCTTGAACAGCTTGGTTGGGATTGGGTCTAAAAGACAGGTTGACGGTTTCGACACAGAAATAATTGAATTTAGCTCTGAAAGGTTGATTGGAGAAGAACAGTCGAGACTAATATCTGGTCCTGGAACTGTCTCTGCTGTATCAGACGTATCTGCACCAGGTAAGGGCAGGAGGTTACTTGAGGTTAATTTTGTCTCTGATGTCTAGAATTTTGTTGTTGAAAAAGCTCAGGAAATCATTACTGCTGAGGGCTAAAGGAATTACAAGACTCAATGGAGCTATGACTCTCTGTCAGCCTGGCTACAGTGCTGAAAAGGTATCTAGGATTGCTTTTGTTTTCCTCGATTAGAGAGGAGTAGTAGGCAGCTCGAGCATGACGTAGAGCCTTCATATATTTTCTATGACTATCCTGCCAGAATAAACGAGCTTCTACCGTTTTGGTCGAGCGCCATATTCTTTCAAAATTCCGCGACGATTGTTTTAGAGTACAGGTTTCTGAGTTGAACCATGGAGCTATTCTCTGCCGTTTGATAACCTTCTGTTTTAGGGGAGCAATCGAATCCAGAGTAACTCTCAGTGAATCCACTGCACTATCAACAAACTGATCTAGCTGAGAGGGACTAAAGCTATTATAAGAGTTTCCAACTGGGTTGAAACACGGTGCTGAATCAAAAGCAGCTGAAATAGCTTCCTTAAATCTAGCTACAGCACTATCAGATAAACTTCTAGAGAGCACATTTTTATTAAGCAGAGATGATTCTGGTAGGACAAAGTCGAATGTAATAAGAAAATGGTCTGATAGAAGAGGATTTTCTAGGAAAACTGTAAGGTTTTGGATTTCAATGCCATAAGCTAAAACAAGATCCAGGGTGTGGTTAAAACGATGAGTAGGTTCGTTTATACTCTGGGTGAAACCAATAGAGTCTAATAGTGACATGAAAGCTGTGCTAAGGCTATCATTATCAACATCCACATGGATATTGAAGTCACCCACAACAATTATTCTATCACTGCTAAGGACTGAATCTGATAAAAATTCAGCAAATTCAGATAGAAACTCAGAATATGGGCCAGGAGGGGGTAAACTACAACAACTAGAACTGGCTGAAAGGTTCTTGAGACTGGACGTGAAAGACTAAGAACAAGGCTTTCAAAAGAAGGAAAATTCAGTTTTGGTCGAGGGTTAACGAGAAGACCAGAATTAAAAATAGCTGCTACTCCACCACCTCGTCCGGTGTCTCGAGGTATATGAGTACAAAAATGACTGGGAGGAGTGGATTCATTTAAACTAACATATTCATCTCGACACAGCCAGGTTTCAGTCAAACAAAGTAAATCAATATGCTGATCTGATATCAGATCATTCACTAAAAGAGATTTGGATGCTAAGGACCTGATGTTCAAAAGTCCGCAGTGAATCTTCTGATTTTTTTGCAAAATCGTATTCGTAGTCTTGATCCTGATGAGATTTTGATGATTTACGCCTTTTTTTTCTACGTTCGGATGACTTGGTCTGGGCCGGGGAACAGACACAGTACCTATAGTATGACTACAGTTAGATTCAGAATTACAGCTATAGTGACTGGGAGACAGATCTAAGGGAGGTGCAGAGAAGTGTGTAAGACTTTTTAATAAAATATGTGATATAAAAAATAAAAAACACAAATTAAAATGTAATGTTGGTGTCATTCCCCACTATCTCTCCCCAAATGTTCTGTCAAATAAAGGCTACCCTTCCTTCCATTGTTATGTTTTATCTACTTCAATAGTATGCACCTGCAGATGTCAAATCCAGGCAGAGTCCGAAATCAACTCTTTGACTCATCGGCCAAGATTAAGATTAAGATTAAGATTAAGATTTACTTTATTGATCTCCGCAAGGGGAAATTTCTGTTTTTACACTCTGTAAGTCATGCAACACACACATAGGTTGAAATATACACACATGCACAAACAGGATCCTATGGACATAAGATAAGATAAGATAATCCTTTATGTATAACACAATGGAGAAATTGACATTGTTACAGCAGCAAAGAGCAAAGATTGCAAACAAAAAGTGAACACAGAACAATTTAAATATAAAATGAAAAATTAAGAATCTACAAAAAAATAGATACTAAAAAAAAATAAATAAAAAATAGCGCAGCTATTTGACAAAAGTGTAGTCCGTAATATTCAGTGTAACACAGACATGCACACAGTGCACATAAAGTGTAACATGTTATTGCACAGTGGTTTGATAAACATAATATAACATTAATATAACATTATTATTGCACAAAGTCAGAGTGAATTGTTCAGTTGTGTGTGTGTTTTGTGATCTACTGGGAGCAGGCTTGGTTAAACAGTCTGACTGCAGCAGGAAGGAAGGACCTCTCCTTCTGACACCATGGGTGGCGAAGCCTGCTGCTGAAGGACAGTTGCAGTTCCATGCAGGGGGTGGGAAACGTTTTCCATCTTCTGTCTGCCACCACCTCAACAGGGTCCAGGGGGCAGCCCAGGACAGAGCTGGCCTTCTTCACCAGTTTGTTTAGTCTGTTCCTGTCTGCAGCCGTAGTGCTGCTGCTCCAGCAGACCACTCCATACAGGATGGCTGATGCCACCATAGAGTCATAAAAAGTCCTCAGGAGTGCTCCCAGCCCTCTCCAGGTGTGAGAGAGATCTCTGCATGAGGTAGATGACAGCATCATCCACCCCGATGCCTGGCTGATAGGCGAACTGCAGTGGGTCCATTGATGAGCTCACCAGGGGGCGCAGATGGTGAAGGACCAACCTCTTTTCATCAGGTGTGATGTCAGTGCCACTGGCCTGTAGTGGTTGAAGTCCTTGGGGCGGGAGATCTTTGGCACCGGTACCATGCAGGATGTCTTCCAGAGCTCTGGTACTCTCCCCAGTTTCAGGCTCAAGTTGAACATGTGCCCCATAACCCCACAGAGCTGGTCTGCACAGGATTTGAGGAGCCTGGAGCTGATGCCGTCCAGACCAACTGCCTTTCTGACCTTCAGCCTCCTCAGTTCTCTGTTCACCTGGGCTGTTGTGAGTGACAGGCTGGAGCAGGGGGGCTGTGTGCTGGAAGGTGTGGGGGTTGGGGGAGCAGAGAGTGATGTGCAGGGGGGTGAGGTGGGGGTGGTGCAGTCAGCAGCGGGGGCAGACGGTGGTAGTTGCAGCAGAGTGGAATGGGTAGGGGGAGGGGTGGATGGCTGTTCAAATCTGTTGAAGAAAGTGTTCAGGTCATTCACCCATTCCTGATCCCTAACCAGTTCAGTGTTGGAGTCCTTGTGACATGAGATGGTTTTCAGGCCCTTCCAGACTCCGCTGACATTCTTCTGCTGCAGCTGTTCCAACATCTTCCTCCTGTAGATGCGTTTCCCCTCCCTGATCTTCCTCCTCAGCTCTCTCTGCACAGTCTTCATCTCCTCCTTGTCTCCTGACCTAAAAGCCCTCTTTTAGTCCTTGAGGAGGACCTTTATTTCAGGAGTAATCCACGGTTTGCTGTTGGCAAAACAACGTACAGTCCTGGTGGATACGATGTGATCCACACAGAAATTAATATCTGTATTAATCGGCGATATCTGTAATGCAGTGTGTGAGACTGTCAATGTTCTCCCTATGGTCATCACAGAACACTTCCCACGCAGTTGTCTCAAAACAGTCCTTAAGAGCCTCTTCTGTCTCATCAGACCATCTTTTAACAGTGCAGGTGACAGCTGGTTGTCTGTGTACCAGAGGTTTGTACACAGGCAGGAGGTACACCAGGTTGTGATCTGGTCTTCCACGGGGAGGGAGAGGAGATGAGGTGTATGCCTCCTTGGTGCTGGCATAGAAAAGGTCCAGTATTTTATTGTCTCTGGTGTGGCAGGTGACATATTGTGTGAAGGTGGGCAGGGTAGAGGAAGTAGAGGAACATACGCAGCTATCGCGATAACATGCAAGAATTCCCGCGGCAGATAGTAAGGTCTCATGCTAACAGCTAGCACTTCAATGTCCTTACTGCAGTGTTGTTCTTTGATAGTGATGTAACCCGGATTACACCATCTATCGTTCACGAACACCGCCAGCCCTCCTCCCTTCCTCTTACCGCTCTCCTTTGTCCTGTCAGCCCACATCAGCTGAAAACCATCCAGCTGAGCATTTGAGTCCGGTATTAGCTCCGTTAGCCAGGTCTCTGTGAATAGCATTAGGCTACATTCCCGATATTCCTTAAGTCTCCAAAGCTGTTCAGTATATTATATGAATTATTTCAGTCCTGTTTTGATAATGGCATGATTCCTACTCAGTGGCACAAAACTATCATTAAACCAATCCCCAAATCTTCAAAAATTTATCCTGGGCTACCACTCAATTATAGGGTGTTGGGATTGTATCAAGTCAACTTTGGTTATATTCTTTAATAATTATACTTAATTATTAATAATATAAATTAAATATCATTAAACTATGTTTAATCTTGTTTTGGGGCACCAACCTGTAATCAGGTAAATATAACCAAAGTATCACTCAAATCAGTCTCAAATTAGTTATTTAATTACTAATATTATTAATAATTAATAACTATATTTAATAAATTGAAGGCGTGAAATCCGTACACAAAGCCTTCGCACCCAACTTATATCACAATGCAAATACACCAGTAACCACAAACAACTGCTCTCTTAAATTATAACAGAATTTATTTAAACAAAGCAACATCAATCCAAAATCAATGAACTTAATTAAACAAATAACTATTATAAACTAATCTAAGCAACAAACATTATCAAGCAAAGGCTTGTGGAAGGTGTGTGTGTGTGTGTGCGCGCAAGTATGTTGGTGTGTCTCAGCGTGCCCCGCGATGTTCACAGACAGTCATGACAGCAGAGAGAGGAGCAGGGAAAAGTAGCTGCAGCTAGGCTACATCAAACATGCTTAATACTCATAGCATAGTTTTTATGACTTTTTGATCAAACCTTTTACCCGCATTTGGCGCTTGGCGGACCATTTTGGACCCTGTATACACACATTTGTACATCTGCTCTACAATCATGCAGATGCACATGTAACCATGTTTGTGGATACTGCACTAGTGAAAGGAGGTGGCTATAGAGTTCATATCCAGAAAGGTTTTGGGGTTTTTTTCATTCAGAAAAAATCATGGAAAACCAACACATTTATTGTACACAACTCAGAGTTTCAACTTCAAACATAAAGTGTGTTTTGAAATCCCATAGGGCTCTGCACCACCCTCAGTGTATAATTAGCTGCTTGTAGGTAATGTGTTCCTCACGGCATATTTTCACACTTGCTTTCATTAGTGCCGTATGATGACATCGTTGTTATGTTCTAACATCAACACAGGATGCAAATACCACTAAACCAAAAAAATATCTTAAAGTGTGTGTGTGTGTGTGTGTGTGTGTGTGTGTGTGTGTGTGTGTGTGTGTGTGTGAGAGAGAGAGGGGGGGGGGGGGAAAGAGGGGGGAGATGGTTTCGTACCCACGTGGTCGCCCATCCGATGGCGCACACCTAACAGAGACCTGAGACGTGCGTAATGGCGCGGTGGTGGAGTTAGTCTCCAGATGTACGTTTACACAGGAATATGTGTATGTATGTTCGTAGAAGGGGAAATAAAAGAGGATAAAAGAGAATAAAAGAGAAATGCGTGCCTGAAGAGGCCGGATCACAGTCCGACTCCCATGCCACAACTCGGAGTAATTCCCTTCATTCACAGAAACAACCAATAGCCGAATTCAAGTTAATACAGCTTACACTGGCCTTTCTGATCGGAAGAGTAATACCCGGTTATAACGCTGTTACGCTAAACACATATAGGACGCAGCGGTCCGAAACAACAACAAGAGTTTTAAACAGGTAAAACTCAGGACGCAGGTCCAACAAAGATAAAAATTACAGTTTCTGCTTCGATCAACAATTGTTAAAAACACTCTCTAAAGCTAATTCTGCCCAGACCTAATTAAGCCTCACTTGTGAATCGCTTTGTCCGCGATTGGTGAAAGGAAAAGAGTCCGGCGATGGAGCAGATCTTCTGTCCGTCCTGGTGCAGAGGCGTCTGATGGCGGCGAGGGTCCCTTACGGCGAGAGCGGCTTCGTTGGTTCTCCGTCGAGTGGAAAGATGTCCGTTGATGTCCTTTCGTTGCAGGACGGAATAAGACCGTTATCTTTCTGATAATCTGTTATAGTCTGACGCTCTCCGAGAAACTGAGATGCGTTCACTGGACAATCCGAGCTCAGGAAACAGGAGGTGAGCTTGTGTCTCCGAGCACCAGAAGTCAGCGCTTGGAAAGAGATAGAACAATGGAAGTCTTGGAGTTTTGTAGCCTGGCCTGCTCCATGGGGGGTCTACCTCAGGTCCCCTCCAATGAGAAAAGAGAGGTTCCGGTCCCCCCTTACTTCACGCATAGGTGTGAAGTACCACAGGGGATTCTGGGATTAAGAGTCCTTTTAGGCCTCTTTGTGATTTCAGTGAATAACTCAAATGAGGCTTTTACAGAGGTGCAGGCCCAAGTCCATTGTTTGACTGTCCTAAGCCTGCGTGGCCCAACAAGGGGTATAAGTCTTATTAGTTGTATGTATAAATTGTATTCTTCGATTTTAAACTGCAGACTAGTTGACCACCTTGAGAGAACGGGTGTGCTGGTGGATGAGCAAAATGGATTCAGAAAAGCTAGAGCATGTATTGATCAAAAAAATTAAATAAATAAAAATGTGCCTCATACAGAGCCCATATGGCTGGATTTGGCCTACATTCATTATTGTCCAATGACTTAATAGTTTGTCTTTTTCTAGCCCATGTATTCTCTTCTGACTGTCCTCTGTGGCAACAAAACCAGCTGACTTAAAAGTCTAGTCGAGATAAAACCATGTTGCGGGAACTTGGACATAGTTGATCGAATAAGCAAATGATGATTTGTGTAGCACACATTCACCACAAATGATTGATGATTCCATGCAATTTTCATTTCACTGCACTGTCCAATATGCTTTGTATTATAAATGTATTCAACTCACAGTAACTAAGATTTGTTTGCCTTTGCAGGTTTCCATTGAGATTCAGACTGACTGTTCAAGACCCAATATGAGTCTCGTTTTGGATCTGTTCTTATGTCCACCAGTTACTTTTGTGCTTAATGTATTCAAGCTTACTTATAATAACTTGATGAGTACACTGATATTCTCTAGCCGGAGAAATCGTTTTAATCTTTCCTTGGGTTTCTGGCTTTCTCTCTCCCTACATAATAAAAATGATTACTGTAGTATTGGAAAGGTGTTGATTAGATTAGGGGCATTCGACAGGAAATTCAATTAACACCTGGAAGAAGGAACAACTAATTCTTGTTTCATGATCTCATAAACATAGATGCTCGGAGATCGGATATATGAGCAAATAATAAATTAGTGACTTATAGAAAAATAGAACTGGAATGGCAATTGTGAGTGTGGTCTTTTTACCTGCTCCTTTATAATATTAAATAAAGAGTAAGGTCTTTTACCTGCTTTTTGTCAAGTGTTTCCAGATAACACTTGTTATGAGTAGACGCTCTACAAATAAAGATTGATTGATTGATTGATTGATTGATTGATTGAATGTGTGGTTGTATTTACATTCTCTGCTATTGGACAAATTGTGGGCATTGTTTGAAATTAAAACCTGCAATCCTTAGTGTTGGGGATCACCAAGATCAAAACATACTGTATGGGTTATCTTCCTTTGCTATGTTCGTATATAATCAATAAAAAGCATGGGGATAATACAAGCTATGAGATTTTCCTGAGTCTACTTTTCTGGGTTTTTAAAAGTAGAAAGAGACATAAATTGCTAACCGGCTTACAGGCCAGCAAGAAGCAGAAGCAGCTACTCACAGAAGCAGCAAGCAACTGAGCGGTGATGTTCTTGGGTTTCAAATACATGGGCCAGACGTGGCCATCGAACAGACTGGGGGGGGTCTGACACCGTGTAGTTCCTAGAGCACCTCCTCTTTTTGCGTTCGTCGTAGGGGATGGAAATAAAGAAAAGTTGGTTCAGCACGTCGATTATGACGATAATGATCAAACTTCAACAGGTTCTCCAACCATGCTAAGACCTCATTCAATATGGCATCCATGTCCAAAGCGGCAGGCAGTAAATTAGAGAAGAATGGTTCAGCAATAATTGAGCCTTTTTTTTTTGCCACTGTCTCAACTGTTCTGAAACATGACGGTTTCAAATTGGGCATTTAATTCCCCCAAAACAACAAAAGTTGTTGGTTTCATGTTATCTTTGAGCTATTTTAAAGTTAACATAGTGTTTTGCAAATCATGGTTAATGGACTTGAGCTTGTATAGCGCTAGTCTTCAGCCTACTCAAAGCACTTTCTACAGGTCATACATACACATTCAAACAAATTCACACAATGATGGTAGAGGCTTCTATGTCAAGAGTCCATCAGTATTAACAATTCCATTCATACAGATTGATACACTGCTGATGAAAAAACAGGGGCAACTTGGGTATGTCTTGCCCAGAGAAACATCGAACACAACATGGCTGCAGGAGCTGAGGATCCCCAAAGACCTTCCGGTTGAGACGACCCACTCTACCACTGAACCCCAGTTGTCCCAACTTGTATTAGAAATGGGGTTTTACTTGCATGTATTTTAAGTATTCAAGCTAGGAAAGAGGCCACATTTAGCAGAAGCTGGCCTTTTCTTAGAAAACGCTCTATATCGTTCTACAACTCAGAGTCCAGCTGAGAAGTTGAATTATTTTGACATGATGGAGAATAACTTATGTTGAAATAAAAACGTTTTAAGACGGTGTATAGAGCAAGGGGTGGGGCCTATCAGTCCCCAAGACAGAAGGAATCTTAGAGGAGGAACAAATGGTCCACATTAATTATAAAACGTCTGACCTTTGTTTAAAACACTGCCTGAACTTGGAAACTTCACATCTCTGCCACTCTGTCTCTCTGATGATGGAGGGAGACAAACTCTGCTTTCCACAACTCAACACCTCCTGTACAAGGCCAAAGAGCTCTCACTCGGACACTGTGCTAATTTACATTGTGCTGTCCATCATCTCAATGCTCACCGTATCTCTCAACATGCTGGTGATCATCTCCATCTCACACTTCAAGTATTTGTTTATTTGATCTATTTTTTAACATGGTTGCTTAAATACTTAAATAATCAAAAACTTGAACTCTATCCTAATACTGATTTTGCCCTGACCTGGTCTTGTGTAATCTTCCGAAATGGAAAGTGATGTAAATATGTATGCTGTCTTTATCTTCAGGAAGCTCCACACTCCTACAAACCTCCTCCTCCTCTCTCTGGCTGTCTCAGATTTCTTCGTGGGCCTCCTCATGTTCTTTCAAATCATCCTCATAGACGGCTGCTGGTTCCTCGGTGACTTTATGTGTAATCTCTATTATATTCTAGATTTCATAATTACATCCTCATCCGTAGGAAACATGGTGCTCATATCAATCGATCGCTATATTGCCATTTGTGACCCTCTGCACTATTCTACAAAGGTGACTGTGAGAGGAACTATAATCTGCACTTGTCTATGTTGGGTCTGTTCTGTTCTGTACAACAGTATCATTATGAAAGATAACTTGAAACAACCAGGCAAGTTTAATTCCTGCTCTGGAGAGTGTGTGGTTGTTGTTGATTATGTTGCTGGACTTGCAGATCTATTTTTTTCCTTTATTGGTCCTGTCACCGTCATCATTGTTCTGTACATGTGTGTATTTGTTGTGGCTGTGCTTCAGGCTCGTGTCATGAGGTCTCATATTGCAGCAGTCTCGATCAAAAGTTCAGTGACTGTTACTGCCAAGAAATCTGAAATGAAAGCAGCCAGGACTCTTGGGGTTGTTATAGTTGTGTTTCTTTTATGCCTTTGCCCATATTTCTGTGTAACACTCTCAGGACAGGACACTTTGCTCAACGCTTCATCTGCTGCTTTTGTCATATGTTTGTTCTACTTCAACTCCTGTCTAAACCCCTTGATCTACGCCTTTTTTTACCCCTGGTTTAGAAAATCTGTAAAGCTTATTGTTACTCTTAAGATACTCAAACCTGGTTCCTGTGAGACCAACATACTGCAAAGAGCACTGTGAACAGGGAATCTGTTCTGAATCTGAATCTGAAATTAAATTTTTGACCCATTGGCCAAGGTGGCAGGTAGATGAAAAAATTCACCGGCCAAACATATTTTTTACCGGCCAAAACAACAAATTTTCTTATTGTGTCCTTTACACGTCTGTTACAGTACATTTAATTGAGAAGGCATATGTTTTGTTTAATCAATAACACATTTAAGTCACAAATTCGATCATGTCATCTGATCAGGAAATTGAGAAATTGTAAAAAAATATATATTTGCTGGCCTTTATTTTATGTATTATTTGTAGGCAGTAGTTCACAGACCCCCCCCCCCCCCCCACCCGCCCCCCGCTCCCCTCTGAACCGCCCCTGCATTAAAACATTACAGACTATAAACAAAAATCCATCAGAAAATAATAAATTATTAATCTTCAAAACAAGTTTTCTCCTGATTTAGCTTTGACAATATTAGACACTTGATATAATCAGCCTGCTCATTATTTGACGTGTGTATATCTCTGACTGCTCCTGCTGCACGTGAAGGAAGAGAAAAGTGGAGCGTGCATTTAGAGTCCTCTGGCATATCTCAAGTGTTTGTAACAGAGCGTTGTTTCACAGAGTCTGTGTGGAGATGTTCACACACTCATGACGTTGATATCACTAAGTTAGCTGCAGACACGGTGAGAGTGAACGGAGAAAAGTCGAACCGACCGTTTGACCGGATTACATGTGTTCCCGACTCGGTCCGTACAGATTACGGATAAACTGTGCACTGTAGCACTAAAAGTAAATAGGTGCGTGTGGTGCCCTGCGATGTTCACAGACAGTCATGACAGCAGAGAGAGGAGCAGGGAAAAGTAGCTGCAGCTAGGCTACATCAAACATGCTTAATACTCATAGCATAGTTTTTATGACTTTTTGATCAAACCTTTTACCCGCATTTGGCGCTTGGCGGACTATTTTGGACCCTGTATACACACATTTGTACATCTGCTCTACAATCATGCAGATGCACATGTAACCATGTTTGTGGATACTGCACTAGTGAAAGGAGGTGGCTATAGAGTTCATATCCAGAAAGGTTTTGGGGTTTTTTTCATTCAGAAAAAATCATGGAAAACCAACACATTTATTGTACACAACTCAGAGTTTCAACTTCAAACATAAAGTGTGTTTTGAAATCCCATAGGGCTCTGCACCACCCTCAGTGTATAATTAGCTGCTTGTAGGTAATGTGTTCCTCACGGCATATTTTCACACTTGCTTTCATTAGTGCCGTATGATGACATCGTTGTTATGAGAGGGGTTACTGTGAGACAAAACAAGTTCTAACATCAACACAGGATGCAAATACCACTAAACCAAAAAAATATCTTAAAGTGAACAGTCAGCTAAACTCTTCTGCAGAGATCCCACTGTCATAGTGAAGCATTTGTGATGCAACATTGAAACAGCAGTACAGAAAGTTTGCTCATCACTAGAATCCAAAATATTTTTTGTTTTGACAACTTTATCAATACAGTTATCATTTTGTAAGGACATCTGCCTTGTATTTAGAATAATATGTCCTTCCTTTATTTTTTTTACACTGTGTCAGGCATAAGCATCTAAGTGACTTAATATTGTCAAAAAAGTCAAACAAACCCTGTTTAAAAAAAACACATTGCATGAAAGGGTTCACAGTTTTTGAAATAACTTGTGTTTTAAAGGGATACTTCACCGGTTGAAACATGAATCTGTATTTAAATTGGGTCATATATTTAGTTGAAATGTGAAATCATTTTTGAAATTGGTGCCTTCTTGTCCGTGAAAAGGGAGAAAAATTATTATTGGTTCTTGTGGATAAAAGACAACAACTCCCAGAATGCACAGCTCTGCCCCAGCCGTCCCGGCTCCTCACCATCACCGTGGCCGACAGGCAGGTCTTGTGTTTCAGCAGCCCTAGCAGCCGCCCCGTTCCTCCAGCCTTAACTGCTCGTAGCTATATTGCGGCTTGTAGAGATAGCCACAAACATCCGATTCGAGCATGAGACAACATATACACAATAGAGTCAACATGTGTATAGTGGACTTAGGAAAGCCCTACTTGACCAAAGAGAGAGGTGTGTCCACATCCTCAGGAAAAATACAAATATGTGAGACCTCCAGCAGGCCATGGGTATTTTGTAGCTGAGTGTAAAGTTCAGCACAGGTCTAAAAGAGGGTTATCCATCCAAAAATGGTGGATTACTTCCTCTGGGTGTGGAGGGAAGTATCTGCCTAAAAATGAAGGAGTTCAAGTATCTTGCTGTCTTTTTCAATGAGGGTAAAATGGATTGGGAAATTGACAGCCAGGTTTGTGAATCATCAGCTTTCAATTGACCAGTCTATCTCAATTCCAACCCTCACCAATCAAAGTCAAAGTCAACTTTATTGTCAATTTCAAAATATTCCAGACATACAGTGGAATCGAAATTGCGTTTGTCTCCGTCCCACGATGCAATTAAAACGATGCAATTGCAAAATTAAAACAGATAAATAAAATGAGGTAAAATAAGATAAATAATATTTACAGTAATAAATTCTAAATTGGGCAAAAGGTACAAAATGGTAAATAAAATAAAATAAAATTTAAAGAAAAAGTAAAATTGTGCAATATGTGCAATGTGCAGTGAACTGATTGTACTTTTGAAAAGTTAGCTTCAGAGTTATTAGTCCAGAGTTCTGTAAACTTGAGCAATGTGCAGTAAACTGAGTGTACTTTTGAGATGTTAGCTTCAGAAATATTAGTCCAGAGTTCTTGGTGGTAAATGGGAGGGGGTTCAATGTCCAGTGTTCGTGGGGGCAGAGGGGAGGGAAGGAAGAGAGTGGAGAGAGTTAAGCTTCCTGACAGCTTGGTGGAAGAAGCTGTTTCCCATTCTGTTGGAGCCGGCCCGCAGGCTGCGGTACCGTCTCCCCGATTGCAGGAGGCTGAAGAGGCTGTGTGAGGGGTGGGTGGGGTCACGCACAATGCTGGTTGCTTTGCGGGTGAGGCAGGTACCGTAGAGGTCCAGAAGAGAGGGGAGTGGGACACCGATAATCCGTTCAGCAGCCTTCACTGTGCGCTGCAGGGTCTTGCGGTTGGCAGCAGTGCAGCTCCCAAGCCACACAGTGATGCAGCTGGTCAGGATGCTCTCGATGGTGCCTCTGTAGAAGGAGCACATGATGGATGGGGGGGTTCGTGCTCTCTTCAGCTTGCGGAGGAAGTAGAGGCGCTGCTGGGACTTCTTGGCCAGTGATGTGGTGTTGGTTGTCCAGGAGAGATCCTCACTGATGTGAACCCCCAGGAACTTGGTGCTGCTCACTCTCTCCACAGCAGCACCGTCGATGGTCAGTGGGGGTTTAGGAGTGGGGACTCTCCGGAAGTCGACAACAACCTCCTTGGTCTTGTCGACGTTCAGGAAGAGGTTGTTGTCTCTGCACCATGTGGCCAGTTGGCTGACCTCCATCCTGTAGTGCGTCTCATCGTTGTTGGAGATGAGACCAACCACTGTTGTGTCGTCCGTGAACTTCACAATGTGGTTGCTGCTGAAGGATGGAGCGCAGTCGTGGGTCAGCAGCGTGAAGAGCAGGGAGCTGAGCACACAACCCTGGGGGGCCCCAGTGCTCATGACGGTGGTTTCTGATGTGCTGCCGCCGACCCGCACTGTCTGAGGCCTCTCGCTGAGGAAGTCCAGCAGCCAGTTGCACAGGGAAGTGCTGAGCCTCAGCTGGTCCAGTTTGCCGATCAGCTGCTGAGGGATGATGGTGTTGAATGCTGAACTGAAGTCTATGAACAGCATTCTGACGTATGAGTTTTTGGTGTCCAGGTGGGTGAGGGCTGGGTGGAGAGCAGAACAGATGGCATCCTTGGTATGCAAACTGGTAGGGGTCCAGGGTGGTGGGGAGGGTGGATTTGATGTTGGCCATGACTAACCTTTCAAAGCACTTCATGACGATGGGGGTCAGTGCAACGGGTCGATAGTCATTGAAAGTGGATGGTGAGGGCTTCTTTGGAACGGGTATGATGGTGGTGGCTTTGAAGCACGACGGAACAACAGCCTGACTCAGAGAAGCGTTGAAAATGTCTGTGAAGACATCGTTGAGCTCCTCTGCACAGTCCTTCAGCACACGGCCAGGAATTTTGTCTGGACCTGCAGCCTTGCGGGTTTTGATCTTGGAGAAGGTTCTCTTCACGCTGGCTGCAGTCAAGCACAGGGTCTGGTCGTGGGGAGGGGGGGTGGTCTTCTGTGGGGGCGTGCTGTTGTGTGCTTCAAACCTGGCAAAGAAGCTGTTGAGGGCGTTCAGCAGAGAGGTGTTGCTGTCACAGGTCTGTGGCTTGGGTTTGTAGTCCGTGATGGTCTGGATACCACGCCACAGGTTCTGCGCGTCTTTGCTGTCCTTTAAGTATCCGGTTATTTTTAGTGTGTAGCTGCGTTTGGCTTCCCTGATGCCACGGGACAGGTTGGCCCTCGCTGTTCTCAGGCAGGCTGCGTCCCCAGCTCTGAAGGCGGTGTTCCTGGCCCTCAGTAGCCCGCGTACCTCTCCTGTCAGCCATGGCTTCTGGTTAGCCCGGGTGGTGATGGTTCTGGTGGTGGTGACATCAGCAATGCATTTGCTAATGTAGGAGGTAACAGTGTCAGAATACTCCTCAATGTCTGTGTGGTTGTTGGAGGTGGCTGCCTGCTTAAACATCTCTCAGTCTGTGGTATCAAAGCAGTCTTGTAGCGCAGCAGAGGCCTCCTCTGGCCACACACATACCTGCTTCAGAACTGGTTTGGTGACTTTAACCCTGGGTCTGTACGCTGGCATTAGCATTACACTGATATGGTCAGAGTGGCCGATGTGGGGGAGAGGTGAAGCTTTGTAAGCACCTTTAACTGATGTGTAAATCATGTCCAGAATGTTACCTTCTCTTGTGGGAAAGGTCACGTGTTGGTGGAAGTGGGGTAAAACCGTCTTGAGATTTGCATGATTAAAATCCCCAGCGATGATGAAAAATCCGTCTGGGTGGGCTGTCTGTTGCTCACTGATGGCGTTGTAAAGTTCCCAAAGTGCGTCGATTCTATCAGCGTTGTTGGTGGTGGGGGGAATATACACAGTGACCAGCAAGGTCGCTGTTATCTCTCTCGGTTTATAGAAAGGACGGCACTTCATGATCATAAACTCTGCCAGCGGTGAACAGTGTTTACATACCACAGCAGCATCTCGACACCAAGCATCACTGATGTAAACACAGACTCCACCACCTTTCTTCTTTCCTCCTTTAATAAGGATTCTGTCCGAACGGTAGCATGTGAATTGTTCAAGCTGAACGGCGGAGTCTGGGATGCGTTCGTTCAGCCATGTCTCTGTGAAAATGTACGCACAGCCGTCCCTCACATCGCGGTGCACAGCTCTCAGTAGCTCTATATGGGGGGTAAACCGGCTTGTGAAGAAAGAAAGGCCCAGAACACGCTTGGATAATGTCCATTACCCATTTTGCTATGTAACACTTTGGAATCCCCCTGTAGGAACTGGAAAACATTGATGGGGAGAGGGACGTCTGGGTCAATTTGCTTAACCTGCTGCCACTGCCACTCGGCCCTGGATAGGTGGAAGTAGTATTTTGATAGACGGTGCATGGATAGGTCAGGGTCACAAGAGGGAAGGAGAAGTGGGCAGGATTTTACAAGAGGTATAAAAGACAGAGTCAATTGAGAATGTCTGAGAACTTTGGTGAGAAAGCTGCCAGAGCTCAGCAGCTTCTAGTCCTTCTAATGACAGAGACCATGAAAGAGGCGGACCTCTGCTTTCCTCAACTCCTGAACAGCTCGTGCAGGAAACCAGAACTTCCTGACTCCAGCACTGGGCTACGCAACTTTGTGCTGTACTTGGTGTCTCTTTTCACTGCATTTCTCAACCTGTTGGTCATTATCTCCATCTCACACTTCAGGCAAGTAACCTCGTAACAAATGCAAAAATAAGTTTTTCATGGGGATGAAGTTTAATGATTTAAAACAAATGTGTGAGCTGTTAAATCATAACTCTGAAGTTGCTTGTTTACTATGTGGCTTTTAAATACTTCAATAGTTTGGTAATATTTTTTGTAGTGTTCACAATTGTGATATTCTCTTCATTCAGCCAGCTCCACACACCCACCAACCTCCTCCTCCTGTCTCTGGCTGTCTCAGATTTTCTTGTGGGTTTCTTGGTGATGCCGGTTGAAGTCCTCCTGACAAAGAATTGCTGGATCCTGGGTGACCTCATGTGTGTGTTATATTTTCTGATACCCATAATCACAGTCTCTGCCTCTGTAGGAAGCATGGTGCTCATATCTATAGACCGTTATGTGGCCATTTGTGACCCGATGCATTACCCGACAAAAGTGACTTTAAAAATGGCTACACTTTGTGTTTTCTTGTGTTGGATTTGTTCTGGAATATATAGCATTATCCTTCTATTGGATAACCTTAAGCAACCAGGCAGGAATATTTCCTGCAAAGGAGAATGTGTAGTTAACATATTAGCAACTGTTGATCTAGTTGTTTGCTTCATTATTCCCATAACCATTATCATTATTATGTATATGAGAGTATTTGTGGTGGCTCTGTCTCAGGCTCGTGCCATGAAGTCCCAAATTGCAAATGTCTCACTTAAGCATTCAAAAACTGTGAAAGTTAAAAAATCTGAGCTAAAAGCAGCAACAACACTTGGTATTCTGATAGTTGTGTTTCTGATGTGTTACTGTCCATATTATTGTGTTCTTCTGGCAGGCCATAACATCTTAATTGGCTCCTCAAGTGAGACTTACATGATTTTGTTGATGTATTTTAATTCCTGTCTCAACCCTACCATCTATGCCCTTTTTTACCCTTGGTTTAGAAAATCTATTAGACTTATTGTGACTTTACAAATAATGCAACCTGATTCACATAAGGCCAACATACTTTAAAGAGACACTGTAGGAAGACTGAAAAATGCTTTTGTGTGTGCAAATTCATGATCAATGAATACAACTGAATCTTTTTTTACAATTGTCTTTTCAAATGTTTTGATCTCAAACAACTTTCTGTTACTCTCTGTAATCTCTTAACCTTGACTGAGCTTGCACATTCGGTTTTATTTGAAAAGGTTAGGAGTCTGAAAACTTCCCTTTCAACATTAAAAATATATGAAGGACTTGATTAATTTTTGACATGTTTATAATCAAAAATTACTCATAAGAAATATTAATGGTATACTTTTGATGAAGGATATGTTTCATAGATGACTATTTTGTCATCACAGTCTCAGTCATAAGCATCCAAGTGGAAGAAACATTAAAAATGAAGTCAAAGAAAACATCAATACACATTTAATTCAAAATAATTTCATTTTAATTATTTATCTTGTTTTAACATATTTTTTTAGATTTAATCTTCTGTGACTGTAAATTGTTTGTCTTGGGGATTTTTAAATTTTCTATTTCAGTGCTTGTTTTCATCTGTCATGAAGCTTTTGTTGTCTTGTGTGAAGCACTTTGAATTGCCTTGTTGAAATGTGCTTTATAAATACACTTGCCTTGCTATACTTAAAGAGTTTTGTTGGATAAAACACAATGACAATAAAGATCTATCTATCTTTACATTCTTTCAAAAATCACATTGCACCAACATGTTTACAGTTTTTGACAATGATTCTTTTTTTAACGATTTAGTTTTGAATCTTAGAATATACAAGAAAGAGAACCACCCTTCTTGCATCAACAAATGAAACACCCACAGTTGTAACGAAGACAAGGGAGAGCAAGAAATACCACAACACAAGTCCCACATTTAAACTCACCACCTAAACTTTAGTTCTGCCCTATCTGATTAATTTTAATAAAATATGTGATATAAAAAATAAAAGACACAAATTAAAATGTAATGTTGGTGTCATTCCCCACTATATCTCCCAAAATGTTCTGTCACTTTTAAATGTTCTGTCAAATAAAGGCTACCCTTCCTTCCATTGTTATTTTTTATTCACTTCAATAGTATGCACCTGCAGATGTCAAATCCAGGCAGAGTCCGAAATCAACTCTTTGACTCATCGGCCAAGTTGGCGGGTGGATCAAAAATATGACCAGTAAAAATAACAAAATGTGTTTTTGTTTTATGTACATTTGTTTTCCACATTTATTGAGTTAATAAGGTATTTCGTTCTGTTAAATGAGATCACAGTTTAAGTGGAGGATTATTTTATCAGATCAAGAAATTGAGAAATGATGAAAATTATATTTGTGCCACTTTATTTTTTTAAAAGGAAGTATTGCCCAGGCCACCCCCTTCTTCCCTCTGGAACAACCCTTGCATTACCACTTTACAGACTCAAAACAAAAATCCATCTGGGAATAATGAATAAGCTTTATACTAGAAAAACTATTTTTTTCCTGATTGAGATTCGACAGAGTCGAACACTTAACATAAGCACTAGGGATGTAAAGATTAATCGTGAGGCAGTTAAAAATAGATTCAAAGGTGTCAAGGTTCACATCGGTACTCTGAAAATGAATCACAGTAATATTGTGAGTGCAGCAGCTGTAGAGCAGAGGTGGTTGGTTGTAACAAGCAGGCGTTATCGTGGCAGCTGCAGAGGCCAAACCACACTAACAAGTGGGTTTGCAGCCCTGCTCACCCAAACGATTGCCCAAACCAATCCTCACTAACTGGCTTACACCATATGTCTACAAGACATTCCCTAATCTGCTGTGTAGACTGAAACCTCAACATTTAAAATTAAGAAGAAATCCCTCATTGCAAGGAGAAACCTTTACCTTTAAATTGTTGGACCATATGCAGTTGTCAACAATCAAGAAAGTCTAGAAATCTATTGCAACAACAAGGAAAGCTCTTTATGCCATCCTGTTCCTACTGGCTTTCAGGCAAGTCATGGCCATCTCTGGAAGTGGGATATGTTAAATAGATCTGTTAAAGCAAGGTCTTCAGCTCCCATCTCCAGAAAAAAGTCCCCTGCATACTTGGGGAGGTTGGGGGTATGGAGTTTGATTTGGCCATGTTCAAAACCTCTAATGTGGAGGCAGCTGCTAGTAAATGCTGCCAGAAAACCATCTGTGCCTGTAGTGGCTGCAACCTAAGAACCCACTGGTAAACACAAGCTGTAAAGAAGGCCTTTTGAGCTTGGTAAACCACAGGTCTCCAATGGCTTGGGGGGCTGTGCCTTCTGTAATGGGGGAAGCAATAATTCGCTGTGAGAGGGGTTCAGGGAGGCTATTGAGAAGCATTTATGATTAGCACCAAGGATGCTCTGGCAAAAGGTCAGACGACTCAGGAAGTCAGAGAAGGGATTGTCCCAGGCTGTTCATAGCAGGAGTGGAGAACTGCTACCAGACTGGAAACGATTGTCGAACCTTTAATACAAAAGAATCTATGCAGGTTCTGTCCTGGCCACGGGACAGTGGATCAGCTGCTTAACCGTGCAAGGCTTCTAGGGAGAGAGCGGCAGTATAATAATGCAGTCAACATGTGTATTGTGGACTTAGGAACGGACTATGATCATGTCCCTTGGAGGGTCATGTGGAGTCTTCTGTTGTGAATATTTAGTTCTGGGGCCATTGATCCATTACAAGATCAATGTCAATGTCAATAAGCCATCAGGTCTCTGTTTGAACAAAGTGAGAGCTGTGTCCAAATCCTCAGGAAAAATACAAACATGTTTCGGGTGTGTGTGGTCTTCAGAAAGGCTGCCACCTTGTCACCGATCATGTTTTTTTTATTTTATTGATTTCTTCAGTCTGGGACCTCCAACAGGCCTTGGGTATTTTGTAGCTGAGTGTAAAGTTCAGCACAGGTCTAAAAGAGGGTTATCCACCCAAAAATGGTGGATTGCTTCCTCTGGGTGTGGAGGGAAGTATCTGCCTAAAAATGAAGGAGTTCAAGTACTTGCTGTCTTTTTCAATGAGGGTAAAATGGGTTGGGAAATTGACAGCCAGGTTGGTGAATCATCAGCTTTCAATTGACCAGTCTATCTCAATTGCAACCCTCACCAATGGTCAAGAGCTGTGGGTAGTGCCAAAAAGAATGAGAGTGCTGACAGGAACAGCAAACTTGTGAAGTGACAAGTTCAGGTGGTGAAAGAAAGGCCCAGAACACGCTTGGATAATGTCCATTACCCATTTTGCTATGTAACACTTTGGAATCCCCCTGTAGGAACTGGAAAACATTGATGGGGAGAGGGACGTCTGGGTCAATTTGTTTAACCTGCTGCCACTGCCACTCGGCCCTGGATAGGTGGAAGTAGTATTTTGATAGACGGTGCATGGATAGGTCAGGGTCACAAGAGGGAAGGAGAAGTGGGCAGGATTTTACAAGAGGTATAAAAGACAGGGTCAATTGAGAATGTCTGAGAACTTTGGTGAGAAAGCTGCCAGAGCTCAGCAGCTTCTAGTCCTTCTAATGACAGAGACCATGAAAGAGGTGGACCTCTGCTTTCCTCAACTCCTGAACAGCTCGTGCAGGAAACCAGAACCTCCTGACTCCAGCACTGGGCTACGCAACATTGTGCTGTACTTGGTGTCTCTTTTCACTGCATTTCTCAACCTGTTGGTCATTATCTCCATCTCACACTTCAGGCAAGTAACCTCGTAACAAATGCAAAAATAAGTTTTTCATGGGGATGAAGTTTAATGATTTAAAACAAATGTGTGGGCTGTTAAATCATAACTCTGAAGTTGCTTGTTTACTATGTGGCTTTTAAATACTTCAATAGTTTGGTAATATTTTTTGTAGTGTTCACAATTGTGATATTCTCTTCATTCAGCCAGCTCCACACACCCACCAACCTCCTCCTCCTGTCTCTGGCTGTCTCAGATTTTCTTGTGGGTTTCTTGGTGATGCCGGTTGAAGTCCTCCGGACAAAGAATTGCTGGATCCTGGGTGACCTCATGTGTGTGTTATATTTTCTGATACCCATAATCACAGTCTGTGCCTCTGTAGGAAACATGGTGCTCATATCTATAGACCGTTATGTGGCCATTTGTGACCCGATGCATTACCCGACAAAAGTGACTTTAAAAATGGCTACACTTTGTGTTTTCTTGTGTTGGATTTGTTCTGGAATATATAGCATTATCCTTCTATTGGATAACCTTAAGCAACCAGGCAGGTATATTTCCTGCAAAGGAGAATGTGTGGTTAATATATTAGTAACTGTTGATCTAGTTGTTGGCTTCATTATTCCCATAACCATTATCATTATTATGTATATGAGAGTATTTGTGGTGGCTCTGTCTCAGGCTCGTGCCATGAAGTCCCAAATTGCAAATGTCTCACTTAAGCATTCAAAAACTGTGAAAGTTAAAAAATCTGAGCTAAAAGCAGCAACAACACTTGGTATTCTGATAGTTGTTTTTCTGATGTGTTACTGTCCATCTTATTGTGTTTTTCTGGCAGGCCATAACATCTTAATTGGCTCCTCAACTGAGACTTTCATGACTTTTTTGATGTATTTTAATTCCTGTCTCAACCCTACCATCTATGCCCTTTTTTACCCTTGGTTTAGAAAATCTATTAGACTTATTGTGACTTTACAGATACTGCAACCTGATTCACATGAGGCCAACATACTTTAAAGAGACACTGTAGGAAGACTGAAAAATGCTTTTGTGTGTGCATATTTATGAACCATGAATACAACTGAATCATTTTTTACAATTGTCTTTTCAAATGTTTTGATCTCAAAACAACTTTCTGTTACTCTCTGTAATCTCTTAACCTTGACTGAGCTTGCACATTCGGCTTTACAAAGTGTTTGAAACCAGTTCGAAGGTTGTTTTAAATTCACTTTCATTCTTTTTCTTAAACTTTCATTGGAAACCATTACTATTGGGATTTTTAGAAAACCCCTTGTTCATATTTTATGATTTGAAAAGGTTAGGAGTCTGAAAACTTTCCTTTCAACATTAAAAATATATGAAGGACTTAATTAATTTTTGACATGTTTATAATCAAAAATTACTCATAAGAAATATTAATGGTATACTTTTGATGAAGGATATGTTTCATAGATGACTATTTTGTCATCACAGTCTCAGTCATAAGCATCCAAGTAGAAGAAACATTGAAAATGAAGTCAAACAAAACATCAATACACCATTAATTCAAGTTAATTTCATTTTATTTATTTATCTTGTTTTAACATATTTTTTAGATTTAATCTTCTGTGATTGTAAATTGTTTGTCTTGGGGATTTTTAAATTTTCTATTTCTATGCTTGTTTTCATCTGTCATGAAGCTTTTGTTGTCTTGTGTGAAGCACCTTGAATTGCCTTGTTTAAATGTGCTTTATAAATACACTTGCCTTGCTATACTTAGAGAATTTTGTTGTATAAAATGCAATGACAATAAAGATCTATCTATCGTTACATTCTTTCAAAAATCACATTGCACCAACATGTTTACAGTTTTTGACAATTACTAATTTTTTCAAGATTTAGTTTTGAATCTTAGAATATACAAGAAAGAGAACCACCCTTCTTCAAATCAATCAATCAATCATTTTTTATTTGTATAGCGTCAACTCATAACAAGTTATCTCGAGACACTACAAAAAGCAGGTAAAATACCTTACTCTTTGCCTTTCAACATTACAAAAGAGCATGTAAAAAGACCTTACTCATTGTTATGTTACAAAAAGCAGATAAAAGACCTTACTTATTGCTATATTACAAAGATCCGGCCTATCCATCATGAGCACTTTAGCAAAGCAGCAAAAGTTACAGTGGTAAGACAAAACTGCCTTAGTAAAAGGCAGAAATCTTCGGCCGGATCCCCGGCTCATGAAGAAACAGCCTTCACAGGCCTAGACTGCGCCGGGCTTGGAAGAGGATAGGGGGAGAGATGGGATAAGATGCAAGAAGAGGGATAGGGAGCAAGGGGGTAGGGGGAGGCAAGCGGTCCATCAATAATCTGGTGGGTGGGGGGGGGTTGTTGTGGCAGGCCGCCAACCAACGATCTTGAGGAGCCTAAGAGAGCTCAAGAGCTCCCAGGAAAGTAGGTGGTTAATGACTGAGATTTACAGATAGATACATGCAGTAATATGATGTACTGTATATGCACAGAGAGAGAGAGAGAGAGAGAGAGAGAGAGAGAGAGAGAGAGAGGAGCTCAAGGTGCCAGTTCCCCCGGTAGTCTAAGCCCACAGCGGCATAACTAAAAGCTGGTCTACACCAGCACGTTTCTAGCTTACATAACTGACTGGTGCCATCAGGCTTCATTGATAAATAAAGCTGAGTATCATCTGCATAACAATGAAACTGTATGGAGTGTTTCCTCATAATATTTCCCAGAGGAAGCCTATATAATGTAAAGAGAATTGGTCCAAGCACTGAACCTTGTGGCACTCCATGGCTAACTTTGGTGTGCATAGAGGACTCATCATTAACATGTACAAACTGAGATCGGTCTGATAAGTAGGATTCAAACCAACTTAGAGAAGTCCCTGTAATTCCAAGTAAATGTTCTAGTCTGTATAATAGGATCTGATGGTCAATGGTGTCAAAAGCAGCACTAAGATCTAACAAGACGAGCACAGAGAGAAGTCCCCTGTCTGAAACTAGAAGTAGATCGTTTGTAACTGCAGTCTCAGTGCTGTGGTGGACTCTAAATCCTGACTGAAACTCCTCAAATAAACTGTTGTCACACAGCTGATTAGCTACCACCTTCTCCAGGATCTTTGAGATAAAAGGAAGGTTGGATATAGGCCTGTAGTTAGCCAGAGTTCCTGAGTCCAGAGTAGGTTTTTTGAGTAGAGGTTTGATTACCGCTACTTTAAATGACTGTGGTACATAGCCTGCCAATAAAGACATATTGATCAAATCTAATATAGAGTTGCTAACTAAGGGAAAGACTTCCTTGAACAGCTTGGTTGGGATTGGGTCTAAAAGACAGGTTGACGGTTTTGACGCAGAAATAATTTAATTTAGCTCTGAAAGGTTGATTGGAGAAGAACAGTCGAGACTAATATCTGGTCCTGGAACTGTCTCTGCCGTATCAGACATATCTGCACCAGGTAAGGGCAGGAGGTTACTTGAGGTTAATTTTGTCTCTGATGTCTAGAATTTTGTTGTTGAAAAAGCTCAGGAAGTCATTACTGCTGAGGGCTAAAGGAATACAAGACTCAATGGAGCTATGACTCTCTGTCAGCCTGGCTACAGTGCTGAAAAGGTATCTAGGATTGCTTTTGTTTTCCTCGATTAGAGAGGAGTAGTAGGCAGCTCGAGCATGACGTAGAGCCTTCATATATTTTCTATGACTATCCTGCCAGAATAAACGAGCTTCTACCGTTTTGGTCGAGCGCCATATTCTTTCAAAATTCCGCGACGATTGTTTTAGAGTACGGGTTTCTGAGTTGAACCATGGAGCTATTCTCTGCCGTTTGATAACCTTCTGTTTTAGGGGAGCAATCGAATCAAGAGTAACTCTCAGTGAATCCACTGCACTATCAAAAAACTGATCTAGCTGAGAGGGACTAAAGCTATTATAAGAGTTTCCAACTGGGTTGAAACACGGTGCTGAATCAAAAGCAGCTGAAATAGCTTCCTTAAATCTAGCTACAGCACTATCAGATAAACTTCTAGAGAGCACATTTTTATTAAGCAGAGATAATTCTGGTAGGACAAAGTCGAATGTAGAGGATTTTCTAGGAAAACTGTAAGGTTTTGGATTTCAATGCCATAAGCTAAAACAAGATCCAGGGTGTGGTTAAAACGATGAGTAGGTTCGTTTATACTCTGGGTGAAACCAATAGAGTCTAATAGTGACATGAAAGCTGTGCTAAGGCTATCATTATCAACATCCACATGGATATTGAAGTCACCTACAACAATTATTCTATCACTGCTAAGGACTGAATCTGATAAAAATTCAGCAAATTCAGATAGAAACTCAGAATATGGGCCAGAAGGGCGGTAAACTACAACAACTAGAACTGGCTGAAAGGTTCTTGAGACTGGATGTGAAAGACTAAGAACAAGGCTTTCAAAAGAAGAAAAATTCAGTTTTGGTCGAGGGTTAACGAGAAGACCAGAATTAAAAATAGCTGCTACTCCACCACCTCGTCCGGTGTCTCGAGGTATATGAGTACAAAAATGACTGGGAGGAGTGGATTCATTTAAACTAACATATTCATCTCGACACAGCCAAACAAAGTAAATCAATATGCTGATCTGATATCAGATCATTCACTAAAAGAGATTTGGATGCTAAGGACCTAATGTTCAAAAGTCCGCAGTGAATCTTCTGATTTTTTTGCAAAATCGTATTCGTAGTCTTGATCCTGATGAGATTTTGATGATTTACGCCTTTTTTTTCTACGTTCGGATGACTTGGTCTGGGCCGGGGGACAGACACAGTACCTATAGTATGACTACAGTTAGATTCAGAATTACAGCTATAGTGACTGGGAGACAGATCTAAGGGAGGTGCAGAGAAGTGTGTAAGACTTTTTAATAAAATATGTGATATAAAAAATAAAAAACACAAATTAAAATGTAATGTTGGTGTCATTCCCCACTATCTCTCCCCAAATGTTCTGTCAAATAAAGGCTACCCTTCCTTCCATTGTTATGTTTTATCCACTTCAATAGTATGCACCTGCAGATGTCAAATCCAGGCAGAGTCCGAAATCAACTCTTTGACTCATCAGCAAAGATTAAGATTAAGATTAAGATTAAGATTTACTTTATTGATCTCCGCAAGGGGAAATTTCTGTTTTTACACTCTGTAAGTCATGCAACACACACATAGGTTGAAATATACACACATGCACAAACAGGATCCTATAGACATAAGATAAGATAAGATAATCCTTTATGTATAACACAATGGAGAAATTGACATTGTTACAGCAGCAAAGAGCAAAGATTGCAAACAAAAAGTGAACACAGAACAATTTAAATATAAAATGAAAAATTAAGAATCTACAAAAAAATAGATACTAAAAAAAAAAAATAGCACAGCTATTTGACAAAAGTGTAGTCCGTAATATTCAGTGTAACACAGACATGCACACAGTGCACATAAAGTGTAACATGTTATTGCACAGTGGTTTGATAAACATAATATAATATTAATATAACATTATTATTGCACAAAGTCAGAGTGAATTGTTCAGTGTGTGTGTGTTTTGTGATCTACTGGGAGCAGGCTTGGTTAAACAGTCTGACTGCAGCAGGAAGGAAGGACCTCTCCTTCTGACACCATGGGTGGCGAAGCCTGCTGCTGAAGGACAGTTGCAGTTCCATGCAGGGGGTGGGAAACGTTTTCCATCTTCTGTCTGCCACCACCTCAACAGGGTCCAGGGGGCAGCCCAGGACAGAGCTGGCCTTCTTCACCAGTTTGTTTAGTCTGTTCCTGTCTGCAGCCGTAGTGCTGCTGCTCCAGCAGACCACTCCATACAGGATGGCTGATGCCACCATAGAGTCATAAAAAGTCCTCAGGAGTGCTCCCAGCCCTCTCTAGGTGTGAGAGAGATCTCTGCATGAGGTAGATGACAGCATCATCCACCCCGATGCCTGGCTGATAGGCGAACTGCAGTGGGTCCATTGATGAGCTCACCAGGGGGCGCAGATGGTGAAGGACCAACCTCTCTTCATCAGGTGTGATGTCAGTGCCACTGGCCTGTAGTGGTTGAAGTCCTTGGGGCGGGAGATCTTTGGCACCGGTACCATGCAGGATGTCTTCCAGAGCTCTGGTACTCTCCCCAGTTTCAGGCTCAAGTTGCCCCGTAACCCCACAGAGCTGGTCTGCACAGGATTTGAGGAGCCTGGAGCTGATGCCGTCCAGACCAACTGCCTTTCTGACCTTCAGCCTCCTCAGTTCTCTGTTCACCTGGGCTGTTGTGAGTGACAGGCTGGAGCAGGGGGGCTGTGTGCTGGAAGGTGTGGGGGTTGGGGGAGCAGAGAGTGATGTGCAGGGGGGTGAGGTGGGGGTGGTGCAGTCAGCAGCGGGGGCAGACGGTGGTAGTTGCAGCAGAGTGGAATGGGTAGGGGGAGGAGTGGATGGCTGTTCAAATCTGTTGAAGAAAGTGTTCAGGTCATTCACCCATTCCTGATCCCTAACCAGTTCAGTGTTGGAGTCCTTGTGACCTGAAATGGTTTTCAGGCCCTTCCAGACTCCGCTGACATTCTTCTGCTGCAGCTGTTCCAACATCTTCCTCCTGTAGATGTGTTTCCCCTCCCTGATCTTCCTCCTCAGCTCTCTCTGCACAGTCTTCATCTCCTCCTTGTCTCCTGACCTAAAAGCCCTCTTTTAGTCCTTGAGGAGGACCTTTATTTCAGGAGTAATCCACGGTTTGCTGTTGGCAAAACAACGTACAGTCCTGGTGGATACGATGTGATCCACACAGAAATTAATATCTGTATTAATCGGCGATATCTGTAATGCAGTGTGTGAGACTGTCAATGTTCTCCCTATGGTCATCACAGAACACTTCCCACGCAGTTGTCTCAAAACAGTCCTTAAGAGCCTCTTCTGTCTCATCAGACCATCTTTTAACAGTGCAGGTGACAGCTGGTTGTCTGTGTACCAGAGGTTTGTACACAGGCAGGAGGTACACCAGGTTGTGATCTGGTCTTCCACGGGGAGGGAGAGGAGATGAGGTGTATGCCTCCTTGGTGCTGGCATAGAAAAGGTCCAGTATTTTATTGTCTCTGGTGTGGCAGGTGACATATTGTGTGAAGGTGGGCAGGGTAGAGGAAGTAGAGGAACATACGCAGCTATCGCGATAACATGCAAGAATTCCCGCGGCAGATAGTAAGGTCTCATGCTAACAGCTAGCACTTCAATGTCCTTACTGCAGTGTTGTTCTTGTGTGACCCGGATTACACCATCTATCGTTCACGAACACCGCCAGCCCTCCTCCCTTCCTCTTACTGCTCTCCTTTGTCCTGTCAGCCCACATCAGCTGAAAACCATCCAGCTGAGCATTTGAGTCCGGTATTAGCTCCGTTAGCCAGGTCTCTGTGAATAGCATTAGGCTACATTCCCGATATTCCTTAAGTCTCCAAAGCTGTTCAGTATATTATATGAATTATTTCAGTCCTGTTTTGATAATGGCATGATTCCTACTCAGTGGCACAAAACTATCATTAAACCAATCCCCAAATCTTCAAAAATTTATCCTGGGCTACCACTCAATTATAGGGTGTTGGGATTGTATCAAGTCAACTTTGGTTATATTCTTTAATAATTATACTTAATTATTAATAATATAAATAAAATATCATTAAACTATGTTTAATCTTGTTTTGGGGCACCAACCTGTAATCAGGTAAATATAACCAAAATATCACTCAAATCAGTCTCAAATTAGTTATTTAATTACTAATATTATTAATAATGAATAACTATATTTAATAAATTGAAGGCGTGAAATCCGTACACAAAGCCTTCGCACCCAGCTTATATCACAATGTAAATACACCAGTAACCACAAACAACTGCTCTCTTAAATTATAACAGAATTTATTTAAACAAAGCAACATCAATCCAAAATCAATGAACTTAATTAAACAAATAACTATTATAAACTAATCTAAGCAACAAACATTATCAAGCAAAGGCTTGTGGAAGGTGTGTGTGTGTGTGCGCGCACGTATGTTGGTGTGTCTCAGCGTGCCCCGCGATGTTCACAGACAGTCATGACAGCAGAGAGAGGAGCAGGGAAAAGTAGCTGCAGCTAGGCTACATCAAACACGCTTAATACTCATAGCATAGTTTTTATGACTTTTTGATCAAACCTTTTACCCGCATTTGGCGCTTGGCGGACCATTTTGGACCCTGTATACACACATTTGTACATCTGCTCTACAATCATGCAGATGCACATGTAACCATGTTTGTGGATACTGCACTAGTGAAAGGAGGTGGCTATAGAGTTCATATCCAGAAAGGTTTTGGGGTTTTTTTCATTCAGAAAAAATCATGGAAAACCAACACATTTATTGTACACAACTCAGAGTTTCAACTTCAAACATAAAGTGTGTTTTGAAATCCCATAGGGCTCTGCACCACCCTCAGTGTATAATTAGCTGCTTGTAGGTAATGTGTTCCTCACGGCATATTGTCACACTTGCTTTCATTAGTGCCGTATGATGACATCGTTGTTATGAGAGGGGTTACTGTGAGACAAAACAAGTTCTAACATCAACACAGGATGCAAATACCACTAAACCAAAAAAATATCTTAAAGTGAACAGTCAGCTAAACTCTTCTGCAGAGATCCCACTGTCATAGTGAAGCATTTGTGATGCAACATTGAAACAGCAGTACAGAAAGTTTGCTCATCACTAGAATCCAAAATATTTTTTGTTTTGACAACTTTATCAATACAGTTATCATTTTGTAAGGACATCTGCCTTGTATTTAGAATAATATGTCCTTCCTTTATTTTTTTTACACTGTGTCAGGCATAAGCATCTAAGTGACTTAATATTGTCAAAAAAGTCAAACAAACCCTGTTTAAAAAAACACATTGCATGAAAGGGTTCACAGTTTTTTAAATAACTTGTGTTTTAAAGGGATACTTCACCGGTTGAAACATGAATCTGTATTTAAATTGGGTCATATATTTAGTAGAAATGTGAAATCATTTTTGAAATTGGTGCCTTCTTGTCCGTGAAAAGGGAGAAAAATGATTATTGGTTCTTGTGGATAAAAGACAACAACTCCCAGAATGCACAGCTCTGCCCCAGCCGTCCCGGCTCCTCACCATCACCGTGGCCGACAGGCAGGTCTTGTGCTTCAGCAGCCCTAGCAGCCGCCCCGTTCCTCCAGCCTTAACTGCTCGTAGCTATATTGCGGCTTGTAGAGATAGCCACAAACATCCGATTCGAGCACGAGACAACATATACACAATAGAGTCAACATGTGTATAGTGGACTTAGGAAAGCCCTACTTGACCAAAGAGAGAGGTGTGTCCACATCCTCAGGAAAAATACAAATATGTGAGACCTCCAGCAGGCCATGGGTATTTTGTAGCTGAGTGTAAAGTTCAGCACAGGTCTAAAAGAGGGTTATCCATCCAAAAATGGTGGATTACTTCCTCTGGGTGTGGAGGGAAGTATCTGCCTAAAAATGAAGGAGTTCAAGTATCTTGCTGTCTTTTTCAATGAGGGTAAAATGGATTGGGAAATTGACAGCCAGGTTTGTGAATCATCAGCTTTCAATTGACCAGTCTATCTCAATTCCAACCCTCACCAATCAAAGTCAAAGTCAACTTTATTGTCAATTTCAAAATATGCCAGACATACAGTGGAATCGAAATTGCGTTTGTCTCCGTCCCACGATGCAATTAAAATGATGCAATTGCAAAATTAAAACAGATAAATAAAATGAGGTAAAATAAGATAAATAATATTTACAGTAATAAATTCTAAATTGTGCAAAAGGTACAAAATGGTAAATAAAATAAAATAAAATTTAAAGAAAAAGTAAAATTGTGCAATATGTGCAATGTGCAGTGAACTGATTGTACTTTTGAAAAGTTAACTTCAGAGTTATTAGTCCAGAGTTCTGTAAACTTGAGCAATGTGCAGTAAACTGAGTGTACTTTTGAGATGTTAGCTTCAGAAATATTAGTCCAGAGTTCTTGGTGGTAAACGGGAGGGGGTTCAATGTCCAGTGTTCGTGGGGGCAGAGGGGAGGGAAGGAAGAGAGTGGAGAGAGTTAAGCTTCCTGACAGCTTGGTGGAAGAAGCTGTTTCCCAGTCTGGTGGAGCCGGCCCGCAGGCTGCGGTACCGTCTCCCTGATTGCAGGAGGCTGAAGAGGCTGTGTGAGGGGTGGGTGGGGTCACGCACAATGCTGGTTGCTTTGCGGGTGAGGCGGGTACCGTAGAGGTCCAGAAGAGAGGGGAGTGGGACACCGATAATCCGTTCAGCAGCCTTCACTGTGCGCTGCAGGGTCTTGCGGTTGGCAGCAGTGCAGCTCCCAAGCCACACAGTGATGCAACTGGTCAGGATGCTCTCGATGGTGCCTCTGTAGAAGGAGCACATGATGGATGGGGGGGTTCGTGCTCTCTTCAGCTTGCGGAGGAAGTAGAGGCGCTGCTGGGACTTCTTGGCCAGTGATGTGGTGTTGGTTGTCCAGGAGAGATCCTCACTGATGTGAACCCCCAGGAACTTGGTGCTGCTCATTCTCTCCACAGCAGCACCGTCGATGGTCAGTGGGGGTTTAGGAGTGGGGACTCTCCGGAAGTCGACAACAACCTCCTTGGTCTTGTCGACGTTCACGAAGAGGTTGTTGTCTCTGCACCATGTGGCCAGTTGGCTGACCTCCATCCTGTAGTGCGTCTCATCGTTGTTGGAGATGAGACCAACCACTGTTGTGTCGTCCGTGAACTTCACAATGTGGTTGCTGCTGAAGGATGGAGCGCAGTCGTGGGTCAGCAGCGTGAAGAGCAGGGAGCTGAGCACACAACCCTGGGGGGCCCCAGTGCTCATGACGGTGGTTTCTGATGTGCTGCCGCCGACCCGCACTGTCTGAGGCCTCTCGCTGAGGAAGTCCAGCAGCCAGTTGCACAGGGAAGTGCTGAGCCTCAGCTGGTCCAGTTTGCCGATCAGCTGCTGAGGGATGATGGTGTTGAATGCTGAACTGAAGTCTATGAACAGCATTCTGACGTATGAGTTTTTGGTGTCCAGGTGGGTGAGGGCTGGGTGAAGAGCAGAACAGATGGCATCCTTGGTATGCAAACTGGTAGGGGTCCAGGGTGGTGGGGAGGGTGGATTTGATGTGGGCCATGACTAACCTTTCAAAGCACTTCATGACGATGGGGGTCAGTGCAACGGGTCGATAGTCATTGAAAGTGGATGGTGAGGGCTTCTTTGGAACGGTTATGATGGTGGTGGCTTTGAAGCACGACGGAACAACAGCCTGACTCAGAGAAGCGTTGAAAATGTCTGTGAAGACATCGTTGAGCTCCTCTGCACAGTCCTTCAGCACACGGCCAGGAATTTTGTCTGGACCTGCAGCCTTGCGGGTGTTGATCTTGGAGAAGGTTCTCTTCACGCTGGCTGCAGTCAGGCACAGGGTCTGGTCGTGGGGAGGGGGGGTGGTCTTCTGTGGGGGCGTGCTGTTGTGTGCTTCAAACCTGGCAAAGAAGCTGTTGAGGGCGTTCAGCAGAGAGGTGTTGCTGTCACAGGTCTGTGGCTTGGGTTTGTAGTCCGTGATGGTCTGGATACCATGCCACAGGCTCTGCGCGTCTTTGCTGTCCTTTAAGTGTCCGGTTATTTTTAGTGTGTAGCTGCGTTTGGCTTCCCTGATGCCACGGGACAGGTTGGCCCTCGCTGTTCTCAGGCAGGCTGCGTCCCCAGCTCTGAAGGCGGTGTTCCTGGCCCTCAGTAGCCCGCGTACCTCTCCTGTCAGCCATGGCTTCTGGTTAGCCCGGGTGGTGATGGTTCTGGTGGTGGTGACATCAGCAATGCATTTGCTAATGTAGGAGGTAACAGTGTCAGAATACTCCTCAATGTCTGTGTGGTTGTTGGAGGTGGCTGCCTGCTTAAACATCTCCCAGTCTATGGTATCAAAGCAGTCTTGTAGTGAAGCAGAGGCCCCCTCTGGCCACACACATACCTGCTTCAGAACTGGTTTGGTGACTTTAACCCTGGGTCTGTACGCTGGCATTAGCATTACACTGATATGGTCAGAGTGGCCGATGTGGGGGAGAGGTGAAGCTTTGTAAGCACCTTTAACTGATGTGTAAATCATGTCCAGAATGTTACCTTCTCTTGTGGGAAAGGTCACGTGTTGGTGGAAGTGGGGTAAAACCGTCTTGAGATTTGCATGATTAAAATCCCCAGCAATGATGAAAAATCCGTCTGGGTGGGCTGTCTGTTGCTCACTGATGGCGTTGTAAAGTTCCCAAAGTGCGTAGATTCTATCAGCGTTGTTGGTGGTGTATATACACAGTGACCAGCAAGGTCGCTGTTATCTCTCTCGGTTTATAGAAAGGACGGCACTTAATGATCATAAACTCTGCCAGCGGTGAACAGTGTTTACATACCACAGCAGCATCTCGACACCAAGCATCACTGATGTAAACACAGACTCCACCACCTTTCTTCTTTCCTCCTTTAATAAGGATTCTGTCCGAACGGTAGCATGTGAATTGTTCAAGCTGAACGGCGGAGTCTGGGATGCGTTCGTTCAGCCATGTCTCTGTGAAAATGTACGCACAGCCGTCCCTCACGTCGCGGTGCGCAGCTCTCAGTAGCTCTATATGGTCCATTTTATTGTCCAGAGATCTTACATTTGCCAGTAGAAGAGTTGGAAGAGCAGACCTGTGTAGTATTTTAGCCAGTCTCACTCTTATGCCTCCACGTTTACCTCGCTTTTGTTTCTGCTCGTACCGTTTACGTTTACGTCTCCTTTCCGGGGGGTAAACCGGCTCGCGAAGAAAGAAAGGCCCAGAACACGCTTGGATAATGTCCATTACCCATTTTGCTATGTAACACTTTGGAATCCCCCTGTAGGAACTGGAAAACATTGATGGGGAGAGGGACGTCTGGGTCAATTTGCTTAACTTGCTGCCACTGCCATTCGGCCCTGGATAGGTGGAAGTAGTATTTTGATAGACGGTGCATGGATAGGTCAGGGTCACAAGAGGGAAGGAGAAGTGGGCAGGATTTTACAAGAGGTATAAAAGACAGGGTCAATTGAGAATGTCTGAGAGCTTTGGTGAGAAAGCTGCCAGAGCTCAGCAGCTTCTAGTCCTTCTAATGACAGAGACCATGAAAGAGGCGGACCTCTGCTTTCCTCAACTCCTGAACAGCTCGTGCAGGAAACCAGAACCTCCTGACTCCAGCACTGGGCTACGCAACTTTGTGTTGTACTTGGTGTCTCTTTTCACTGCATTTCTCAACCTGTTGGTCATTATCTCCATCTCACACTTCAGGCAAGTAACCTCGTAACAAATGCAAAAATATGTTTTTCATGGGGATAAGGCTTATTGATATTAAATAAATGTGTGAGCTGTTAAATCATAACTCTGAAGTTGCTTGTTTACTATGTGGCTTTTAAATACTTCAATAGTTTGGTAATATTTTTTGTAGTGTTCACAATTGTGATATTCTCTTCATTCAGCCAGCTCCACACACCCACCAACCTCCTCCTCCTGTCTCTGGCTGTCTCAGATTTTCTTGTGGGTTTCTTGGTGATGCCGGTTGAAGTCCTCCTGACAAAGAATTGCTGGATCCTGGGTGACCTCATGTGTGTGTTATATTTTCTGATACCCATAATCACAGTCTCTGCCTCTGTAGGAAGCATGGTGCTCATATCTATAGACCGTTATGTGGCCATTTGTGACCCGATGCATTACCCGACAAAAGTGACTTTAAAAATGGCTACACTTTGTGTTTTCTTGTGTTGGATTTGTTCTGGAATATATAGCATTATCCTTCTATTGGATAACCTTAAGCAACCAGGCAGGTATATTTCATGCAAAGGAGAATGTGTGGTTAACATGTTAGCAACTGTTGATCTAGTGGTTGGCTTCATTATTCCCATAACCATTATCATTATTATGTATATGAGAGTATTTGTGGTGGCTCTGTCTCAGGCTCGTGCCATGAAGTCCCAAATTGCAAATGTCTCACTTAAGCATTCAAAAACTGTGAAAGTTAAAAAATCTGAGCTAAAAGCAGCAACAACACTTGGTATTCTGATAGTTGTTTTTCTGATGTGTTACTGTCCATATTATTGTGTTCTTCTGGCAGGCCATAACATCTTAATTGGCTCTTCAACTGAGACTTTCATGATTTTGTTGATGTATTTTAATTCCTGTCTCAACCCTACCATCTATGCCCTTTTTTACCCTTGGTTTAGAAAATCTATTAGACTTATTGTGACTTTACAAATACTGCAACCTGATTCACATGAGGCCAACATACTTTAAAGAGACACTGTAGGAAGACTGAAAAATGCTTTTGTGTGTGCATATTTATGATCCATGAATACAACTGAATCATTTTTTACAATTGTCTTTTCAAATGTTTTGATCTCAAAACAACTTTCTGTTACTATAGCAAGACAAGTGTATTTATGAAGCATAAAGTTTTCAGACTCCTAAGCTTTTCAAATCATAAAATATGAACAAGGGATTTTCTAAAAATCCCAATAGTAATGGTTTTCAATGAAAGTTTAAGAAAAAGAATGAAAATGAATTTAAAACAACCTTCGAACTGGTTTCAAACACTGTGTAAAACCGAATGTGCAAGCTCAGTCAAGGTTAAGAGATTACAGAGAGTTAGAGAATTTTGTTGTATAAAATGCAATGAATAAAGATCTAGCTATCTTTACATTCTTTCAAAAATCACATTGCACTAGCATGTTTACAGTTTTTTGAAAATTACTCATTTTTTAAAGATTTAGTTTTGAATCTTAGAATATACAAGAAAGAGAACCACCCTTCTTGCATGGAACAAATGAAACACCCACAGTTGTAATGAAGACAAGGGAGAGCAAGAAATACCACAACACAAGTCCCACATTTAAACTCACCACCTAAACTTTAGTTCTGCCCTATCTGATTAATTTTAATAAAATATGTGATATAAAAAATAAAAGACACAAATTAAAATGTAATGTTGGTGTCATTCCCCACTATCTCTCCCAAAATGTTCTGTCACTTTTAAATGTTCTGTCAAATAAAGGCTACCCTTCCTCTCTCTATTACTACTATATTACTATTAACTTGAATTCGGCTATTGGTTTGTTTCTGTGAATGAAGGGAATTACTCCGAGTTGTGGCGCGGGAGTCGGACTGTGATCCGGCCTCTCCAGGCACGCATTTCTCTTTTATTCTCTTTTATCCTCTTTTATTTCCCCTTCTACGAACATACACCCACACATATTCCCGTGTAAACGTACATCTGGAGACCAACTCCACCACCGCGCCATTACGCACATAGGCCACACACACACACACACACACACACACACACACACACACACACACACACACACAGAGATCTATACACTCGCAGCCATCCAGACGCCTCAGAGACACAGATCATGTAGGGCCGAACTCGGTCTCTTTTAGACATTAAGGCCACATTTAGGCCTTTGTTAGGTGTGCGCCATCGTGAACGACCACGTGGGTACGAAGCAATCTCCCCCCTTTCTTCTTCCCCCTCTCTCTCTCTCACACACACACACACACACACACACACACACACACACACACACACACCTACATTCACACCCCTTCCACAAGCCTTTGCTTGATAATGTTTGTTGCTTAGATTAGTTTATGATAGTTATTTGTTTAATTAAGTTCATTGATTTTGGATTGATGTTGCTTTGTTTAAATAAATTCTGTTATAATTTAAGAGAGCAGTTGTTTGTGGTTACTGGTGTATTTGCATTGTGATATAAACTGGGTGCGAAGGCTTTGTGTATGGATTTCACGCCTTCAATTTATTAAATATAGTTATTAATTATTAATAATATTAGTAATTAAATAACTAATTTGAGACTGATTTGAATGATATTTTGGTTATATTTACCTGATTACAGGTTGGTGCCCCAAAATGAGATTAAACATAGTTTAATGATATTTTATTTATATTATTAATAATTAAGTATAATTATTAAAGAATAGAACCAAAGTTGACTTGATACAACCCCAACAGCGGATTATTGCTTCCCCCATTACAGAAGGCACAGCCCCCCAAGCCATTGGAGACCTGTGGTTTACCAAGCTCAAAAGGCCTTCTTTACAGCTTGTGTTTACCAGTGGGTTCTTAGGTTGCAGCCACTACAGGCACAGATGGTTTTCTGGCAGCATTTACTAGCAGCTGCTTCCACATTAGAGGTTTTAAACATGGCCAAATCAAACTCCATACCCCCAACCTCCCCAAGTATGCAGGGGACTTTTTTCTGGAGATGGGAGCTGAAGACCTTGCTTTAACAGATCTATTTAACATATCCCACTTCCAGAGATGGCCATGACTTGCCTGAAAGCCAGTAGGAACAGGATGGCATAAAGAGCTTTCCTTGTTGTTGCAATAGATTTCTGGACTTTCTTGATTGTTGACAACTGCATATGGTCCAACAATTTAAAGGTAAAGGTTTCTCCTTGCAATGAGGGACTTCTTCTTAATTTTGAATGTTGAGGTTTCAGCCTACACAGTAGATTAGGGAATGTCTTGTAGACATATGGTGTAAGCCAGTTAGTGAGGATTGGTTTTGGCAATCGTTTGGGCGAGCAGGGCTGCAAACCCACTTGTTAGTGTGGTTTGGCCTCTGCAGCTGCCACGATAACGCCTGCTTGTTACAACCAACCACCTCTGCTCTACAGCTGCTGCACTCACAATATTACTGTGATTCATTTTCAGAGTACCGATGTGAACCTTGACACCTTTGAATCTATTTTTAACTGCCTCACGATTAATCTTTACATCCCTAGTGCTTATGTTAAGTGTTCGACTCTGTCGAATCTCAATCAGGAAAAAAAATGTTTTTCTAGTATAAAGCTTATTCATTATTCCCAGATGGATTTTTGTTTTGAGTCTGTAAAGTGGTAATGCAAGGGTTGTTCCAGAGGGAAGAAGGGGGTGGCCTGGGCAATACTTCCTTTTAAAAAAATAAAGTGGAGCAAATATACTTTTCATCATTTCTCAATTTCTTGATCTGATAAAATAATCCTCCACTTAAACTGTGATCTCATTAAACAGAACAAAATACCTTATTAACTCAATAAATGTGGAAAACAAATGTACTTAAAACAAAAACACATTTTGTTATTTTTGCTGGTCATATTTTTGATCCACTCGCCAACTTGGCCGATGAGTCAAAGAGTTGATTTCGGACTCTGCCTGGATTTGACATCTGCAGGTGCATACTATTGAAGTGAATAAAAAATAACAATGGAAGTAATGGGAGTGTCTCCATGAAATCACGGACACTCCTAGCCGTAGTCTTCCAGATCCGTTTCAGTTTTTCATGTGAGGACGCATGAGGCAGGTCAAAGAGACAATGGTCAACTTCTCTAAGGTAGTCGTTAATACCTGAATCTGGGCTATCTGGGTCAAAACGCTTCAGATCTTTGGCCTGTGGTTCTATCTGCCTGGTTCGCAGGCCCTGACCCAAAGGCTGGCGAGGGTCGTCCGATTCGTCTGATAAATCGTAAGCCCTGTGGTTGTCACGGTAGTAGGGTTGTAACCGTGGCGGGGTTTGTGTTTGGCTCAGACGTGGCCGTCTATCGTGGGACAGGTAGCGTTCGGTGCCCAATTGGGCCTGTCTCTCCTCCCTGTCTCTAGGGGGAGTAAAGCCTCTCCTCCTGCGGGGTGAGGGTTCTCTTCGCTCAAAGCGTATTGCGGAACGCAGGGGCCCTTCATCTTTAATCATCCAGCTCTTTACCGGGTAGTCTGAGGACGTGGGCGCTTTTGTGCCTGGGTCGACCCGGCGGTGCCTTCCCCTGTCCTCCAGATCCTGCAACATGTCTGTCTCCCTCCTCCAGGGGCTTGGTTCAGTCTCCCATCCTTCGTCTGAGGTTTCCTCAGCTGATCTGGGGGCTGCAGTACTTATCTGCCTATCCTGAAATCTGGGTACCGTGTCACTTCGTTTCTTCTGTTCGGCCAGTTTGCTGCTTTCATGCAGTGTTTTTTTCTCCTCCTGCAAGGTCTTTAGTTTATCCTGCATTCTTTCGAAGTCGTCTCACAGGATCTGTCCTTCTTCTAGTACCTGGGCTAGCTGTTCCCGGTGTATCTCATTCTGCACATTTGATTTGCGCTGATAAAGGAGGAGAATTTTGCCTAGAACATCTGAAACTGTATGTGTTGGCTTCCCAGTTGGTTGATTTGCATATTCAACCAAGCCCTTTAGTTTCTCTTCACATGTGCTGAGGGTGTAGGAGTTCAGGCTGTCGAGCTGCTCTATAGGGAGGTGGATAAGATTAGCAACTATGTCTTGAAGGGGTGGATCATCTGATCCATAGTGAGCTTTGGCCCATGGTTGATGTATGTCTTCTGCATACATTCTGTCTTTATTAGGGGTGATCCTGGCTCGGTGGTTGACAAGATCAACTAGGTCTTCTAACTTCTTATCACTAATGCTAATTGAATAGCTATATAGGTTGGCACTCTCCTCTGAGGAGAGGTTCGTCAGACCGGCAGCAGTTTCTTGCAGTGCTGCGTCGTCTGATCCAAAAGGAGTCTCAGCTCCCGGCTCACCTAGGGTCTTGGTACACAAGAGCAAATCTTATCTTATCTAAGTTTCCCAACTGATCACTGCAGTCTATCCTGGAAGATAGGAGAGGGGATTCCTCAAAGGAAGGGAGGAACTCACACCTCTTAGACAGCTGGCTATGCAACAATGATGAGGTTACACTCTCATCTGGCCAAATGGCTCTCAAACAACAAGGAGCACCACAATCCTTTAGTAGAATACTTCAGGATCAAAATCTAGATTAATGCAACAAATCAAGTTCCTTGATAAAGTCACACTAGCTGCATCATTATGTCCAATTGTTGTATGGACCCAAAGGGGACAACAGTTATGGCTTTAACCATTAACCAACAACATACAACACAACTAAGCCACAGCTTGATGTCTGCTTTGCTTAAACCACAAAAATTTAGAGAAAATATAATTTTCTTCAGAAGGATCCCTTTTAGGATTTAAGTTTGGATTACTGTGCAATAACAGTGCAATAAAGCTGGTTTATTGAAAGCCTCACACGGGGCACCATTTGTTGGGGTTGTATCAAGTCAACTTTGGTTATATTCTTTAATAATTATACTTAATTATTAATAATATAAATAAAATATCATTAAACTATGTTTAATCTCGTTTTGGGGCACCAACCTGTAATCAGGTAAATATAACCAAAGTATCACTCAAATCAGTCTCAAATTAGTTATTTAATTACTAATATTATTAATAATTAATAACTATATTTAATAAATTGAAGGCGTGAAATCCGTACACAAAGCCTTCGCACCCAGCTTATATCACAATGCAAATACACCAGTAATCACAAACAACTGCTCTCTTAAATTATAACAGAATTTATTTAAACAAAGCAACATCAACCCAAAATCAATGAACTTAATTAAACAAATAACTATTATAAACTAATCTAAGCAACAAACATTATCAAGCAAAGGCTTGTGGAAGGGGTGTGAATGTAAATGTGTGTGTGTGTGTGTGTGTGTGTGTGTGTGTGTGTGTGTGTGTGTGTGTGTGTGTGTGAGAGAGAGAGAGAGGGGGAAGAAGAAAGGGGCGAGATTGCTTCGTACCCACGTGGTCGTTCACGATGGCGCAAACCTAACAAAGGCCTAAATGTGGCCTTAAGGTCTAAAAGAGACCGAGTTCGGCCCTACACGATCTGTGTCTCTGAGGCGTCTGGATAGCCACGAGTGTATAGATCTCTGTGTGGATGTGTGTGTGTGTGTGGCCTATGTGCGTAATGGCGCGGTGGTGGAGTTAGTCTCCAGATGTACGTTTACACGGGAATATGTGTGGGTGTATGTTCGTAGAAGGGGAAATAAAAGAGGATAAAAGAGAATAAAAGAGAAATGCGTGCCTGGAGAGGCCGGATCACAGTCCGACTCCCGCGCCACAACTCGGAGTAATTCCCTTCATTCACAGAAACAAACCAATAGCCAAATTCAAGTTAATACAGCTTACACTGGCCTTTCTGATCGGAAGAGTAATACCCGGTTATAACGCTGTTACGCTAAACACATATAGGACGCAGCGGTCCGAAACAACAACAAGAGTTTTAAACAGTTAAAACTCAGGACGCAGCGGTCCAACAAAGATAAAAATTACAGTTTCTGCTTCGATCAACAATTGTTAAAAACACTCTCTAAAGCTAATTCTGCCCAGACCTAATTAAGCCTCACTTGTGAATCGCTTTGTCCGCGATTGGTGAAAGGAAAAGAGTCCGGCGATGGAGCAGATCTTCTGTCCATCCTGGTGCAGAGGCGTCTGATGGCGGCGAGGGTCCCTTACGGCGAGAGCGGCTTCGTTGGTTCTCCGTCGAGTGGAAAGATGTCCTTTGTTGTCCTTTCGTTGCAGGACGGAATAAGACCGTTATCTTTCTGATAACCTGTTATAGTCTGACGCTCTCCGAGAAACTGAGATGCGTTCACTGGACAATCCGAGCTCGGAATTTAGAACACTGCCGGCCGCGGATTACCTGCGCGCCAAAACTTAAAACAAAGGAAGATGGTTGCAGAAAACAGGAGGTGAGCTTGTGTCTCCGAGCACTAGAAGTCAGCGCGTGGAAAGAGGAAGAACAATGGAAGTCTTGGAGTTTTGTAGCCTGGCCTGCTCCATGGGGGGTCTACCTCAGGTCCCCTCCAATGAGGAGAGAGAGGTTCCGGTCCCCCCTTACTTCACGCGTAGGTGTGAAGTACCGCAGGGGATTCTGGGATTAAGAGTCCTTTTAGGCCTCTTTGTGATCTCAGTGAATAACTCAAATGAGGCTTTTACAGAGGTGCAGGCCCAAGTCCATTGTTTGACTGTCCTAAGCCTGCGTGGCCCAACACCGGTGTGAGAGGGGTTCAGGGAGGCTATTGAGAAGCATTTATGATTAGCACCAAGGATGCTCTGGCAAAACGTCAGACGACTCAGGAAGTCAGAGAAGGGATTGTCCCAGGCTGTTCATAGCAGGAGTGGAGAACTGCTCCCAGACTGGGAACGATTGTCGAACCTTTATGACAGAAGAATCTATGCAGGTTCTGTCCTGGCCACGGGACAGTGGATCAGCTGCTTAACCGTGCAAGGCTTCTAGGGAGAGAGCGGCAGTTTAATAATGCAGTCAACATGTGTATTGTGGACTTAGGAACGGACTATGATCATGTCCCTTGGAGGGTCATGTGGGGTCTTCTGTTGTGAATATTTAGTTCTGGGGCCATTGATCCATTACAATATCAATGTCAATGTCAATAAGCCATCAGGTCTCTGTTTGAACAAAGTGAGAGCTGTGTCCAAATCCTCAGGAAAAATACAAACATGTTTCGGGTGTGTGTGGTCTTCAGAAAGGCTGCCACCTTGTCACCGATCATGTTTTTTTATTTTATTGACTTCTTCAATCTGGGACCTCCAGCAGGCCTTGGGTATTTTGTAGCTGAGTGTAAAGTTCAGCACAGGTCTAAAAGAGGGTTATCCACCCAAAAATGGTGGATTGCTTCCTCTGGGTGTGGAGGGAAGTATCTGCCTAAAAATGAAGGAGTTCAAGTACTTGCTGTCTTTTTCAATGAGTGTAAAATGGATTGGGAAATTGACAGCCAGGTTGGTGAATCATCAGCTTTCAATTGACCAGTCTATCTCAATTCCAACCCTCACCAATGGTCAAGAGCTGTGGGTAGTGCCGAAAAGAATGAGAGTGCTGACAGGAACAGCAAACTTGTGAAGTGACAAGTTCAGGTGGTGAAAGAAAGGCCCAGAACAGGCTCGTACCGTTTACGTTTACGTCTCCTCTCCGGGGGGTAAACCGGCTCGCGAAGAAAGAAAGGCCCAGAACACGCTTGGATAATGTCCATTACCCATTTTGCTATGTAACACTTTGGAATCTCCCTGTAGGAACTGGAAAACATTGATGGGGAGAGGGACGTCTGGGTCAATTTGCTTAACCTGCTGCCACTGCCACTTGGCCCTGGATAGGTGGAAGTAGTATTTTGATAGACGGTGCATGGATAGGTCAGGGTCACAAGAGGGAAGGAGAAGTGGGCAGGATTTTACAAGAGGTCTAAAAGACAGGGTCAATTGAGAATGTCTGAGAGCTTTGGTGAGAAAGCTGCCAGAGCTCAGCAGCTTCTAGTCCTTCTAATGACAGAGACCATGAAAGAGGCGGACCTCTGCTTTCCTCAACTCCTGAACAGCTCGTGCAGGAAACCAGAACCTCCTGACTCCAGCACTGGGCTACGCAACATTGTGCTGTACTTGGTGTCTCTTTTCACTGCATTTCTCAACCTGTTGGTCATTATCTCCATCTCACACTTCAGGCAAGTAACCTCGTAACTAATGCAAAAATAAGTTTTTCATGGGGATGAAGTTTAACGATTTAAAACAAATGTGTGAGCTGTTAAATCATAACTCTGAAGTTGCTTGTTTACTATGTGGCTTTTAAATACTTCAATAGTTTGGTAATATTTTTTGTAGTGTTCACAATTGTGATATTCTCTTCATTCAGCCAGCTCCACACACCCACCAACCTCCTCCTCCTGTCTCTGGCTGTCTCAGATTTTCTTGTGGGTTTCTTGGTGATGCCGGTTGAAGTCCTCCGGACAAAGAATTGCTGGATCCTGGGTGACCTCATGTGTGTGTTATATTTTCTGATACCCATGATGACAGTCTCTGCCTCCATAGGAAGCATGGTGCTCATATCTATAGACCGTTATGTGGCCATTTGTGACCCGATGCATTACCCGACAAAAGTGACTTTAAAAATGGCTACACTTTGTGTTTTCTTGTGTTGGATTTGTTCTGGAATATATAGCATTATCCTTCTATTGGATAACCTTAAGCAACCAGGCAGGTATATTTCCTGCAAAGGAGAATGTGTGGTTAACATGTTAGCAACTGTTGATCTAGTTGTTGGCTTAATTATTCCCATAACCATTATCATTATTATGTATATGAGAGTATTTGTGGTGGCTCTGTCTCAGGCTCGTGCCATGAAGTCCCAAATTGCAAATGTCTCACTTAAGCATTCAAAAACTGTGAAAGTTAAAAAATCTGAGCTAAAAGCAGCAACAACACTTGGTATTCTGATAGTTGTTTTTCTGATGTGTTACTGTCCATCTTATTGTGTTCTTCTGGCAGGCCATAACATCTTAATTGGCTCCTCAACTGAGACTTACATGGTTTTTCTGATGTATTTTAATTCCTGTCTCAACCCTACCATCTATGCCCTTTTTTACCCTTGGTTTAGAAAATCTATTAGACTTATTGTGACTTTACAGATACTGCAACCTGATTCACATGAGGCCAACATACTTTAAAGAGACACTGTAGAAAGACTGAAAAATGCTTTTGTGTGTGCTTATTTATGAACCATGAATAAAACTGAATCTTTTTTTAATAACAGTTGTCTTTTCAACTTTCTGTTGATATGAATAGCTGTAATCTCTGAACCTTAAGAAAGTTTGCACGTTTGGTTTTACACAACGTGTGTATTAGTTTCATGGTTGTTTTAAATTCAAATTTGTTTTAAATAATTTAAGTAAAAACATTTTATTATTGTTATTATCAGAAAATCCCTGGTTCATATTCCATGTTTTGAAATGGGTGTGGGTGTATATTATATTATATGTCTATTAAATGACCTCACGCTCACATGTACTCTTGGAAGGGTAAGAACTACAGCTTGTTAATGAGTTTAAGCACATGGGGGTATTCCTGGTATCTAATAACATTAAATTGAACCTGTATAATTTTAAGCAAATTAGGACATGTCTGACTGAAGGTCCTGCCTTTATATATTTGCACAATATTTTTACATATTGACTACTGCATAACCAGTTGATCACTACAGAAGTAACAACAACTTGAACTTTGTTGAATCTCCATAACAAAGCATAGAAAATATTATAATATACCGGGGGGGGCCGTGAGGTCTGCACTCTGCATTCTCTCGCGAGCGCTCTCCCTCTCTCTCTCTCACACACATACGCTACAATTTTATGAATACATGAAAAATTCAAAAGAACAGTCAGAAATATACTTCGGCAGACATACATTTAATTGGCCGGTTTGCCCAGGTATAGTCTATGTGTGGGAAACACTGACATTCTAAAGTACAAGCTATTTAGCTTTGCCAGTTAAAAAACTGCCTGTTTGATGTATAAAGTCCTACATGGGCGGGTAACTACATCAACAGAAAGCTATCAATGACTGTGGTGTCAAATCCCAATTCATTCACAAGAGCACATTCACACTCTGATGCACTCCAAACCTGAAGAGGGCGAACACATGCAAAATAAGTTGGAGGAACCCAAACTCTTGGAAAGTGCTCCTAGAGGGACCATATTCACCTGCGCACCCACTGGTAAAGCATGGCATGAAATGTTTGGAGGTAGTTCAGGGTGCATTTGAATTGTCCCTCCTATCTCCTTTCACTATCCACTTTACCTTAACCCCGCGAAAGCGTCATGAGTTCAAGGAAAGATATTAGGAGAATTCATAAAGGACTTGCTCTGACAAGCCGACCACATTTCCACTAGGTGATGTCATTAAATGCGACGGGCCGGCGGAGGTTAATGACGTGGGTCTGCCGTGTTGAAACTACAATGTTCAGAAAATGGACTACAAAAAACGCATATAATATATATATATATATAATATAAAGAAATAATCCTAATTACCACGAGGTTGGGATTGAAATAAAAGAAATATAGACTACCAGGCTACAAGTAAGAAAAGTGAAACCATCAGCTTCCTGTCCAATCAGAAATCAACATCAACATACATATGATTGTATGAAATTAATTGTTACATTTATGTAAGATATAACCTACACATAATGTTTTAAACATTCAAATGTACAGCAGCACAGCATTCTTCAGTGAATGAAGTATGTTGAATAAAACATCATCTGATAAAAATGTCTCTTATCTGATCTGAGTCACTTTACAATCATCGTTAATTTCCGTGAATGGTCGGATGCGTGACTCGCTTTAAATGTTGCGGCCGCAAGGAATTGTGGGGCGGCATATCTCATCTCCTTTCGTAAAGGATGGTCCAGTGTATCCTATGCTAAAGGAGGTTATAAAGGAAGCATTGACCCACCTTTCCTTAACTTTTAGAGAATTCGAACGGCTCTTATCATGGCCACCACTTAAATGCTTCCGGGGTTAAAGGTGAAGTGGATAGTGAAAGGAGATAGGAGGGACAATTCGAACGCACCCTCAGTTAGCCCTCTCACCTGCCCCTGGAAACAGGGCACGACCACAACTCCTGATCAATCAGAAGATGCAACTGGTAGGAAAAAACAACTTTGAATGTGGATGATGTGTTGAGGTCATGCTTCTCCATGACTGTTTGGTTGAATTAGTGAGTAAAATGCAGTTTAAGTTGGACAATTTTGGTTATGCTAATTTAAGCTTATGTATTTTGTTTAAACCTTATGTGAACTGAATGATTAAGTATGTGTATTTTTACTTTAATCATTACATTGGTTTGAGATCCTAGGTTAATTTGAATGACTTTATTTGTTTGAGAAACAAGTAACGGTAACATTGATTCTTTCGGAAAACTTTGAGGGAAAATGTTTATTGGAATTTATTTGAGACTAATGCATGTCTTTTCTGTTTATCTTGAAGGTTATCAACCTATTCGATTCCCTCATATTCCATCATTCTGTTTACAGCCATTGAAACCATCAAACCCAAAACCATCTTCAAGAAAATAAAAATCAAAGAATAAGAAGAATTGAGTTGTCCTTTGCATCCTTCAGCAGTTGATCAAGCAGTTTTTCAAGTTTGGGCAGAGTCGTGGTCACAAAAACACACAGAACTTGACAATGATTCTTCCACTAGAACCACTGTGAGAGGCGACTGCCATATTCACCTCAGACGAGCTTTGTTTGGTCAAAATGTTTTGTTGTTCAAAGGGAGAATATTATGGACAGCTTACCAATCACTCAGGAAATGCTCCATCTTTTTTTTTTTTTTTTATGTTTTTTGTTTTGTTCATCAAAGTTTTGTACACAAAGAGGCAATAGATTCACCGTGACAGTGTTGCAAGGTTACATCAACAAACAACATTGGAACAGGGTGGTCAGTCTGGTCATACTATAGATCACGGCTGTTATGCATAACAATGTCAGTCCTTAAAGTAGAGTAGAAGAGGGAAGACACAAGAAGAAACAAAAAATAAATAAATACATACATCAATACAATAATTATAAGGCTTAATTGCCAAACAGAGGCAAGCAGCAGGACAGAGCAGGATCCTATTCAGGAACAAGTGGGAAAATAATCTTTTCTGCATAAACAAGGAAGGGGCCCCACATTAACTAGATCTGACCATGTCTACAAATATGTTTTTTTTAATTATACATACATTCATCTATGAAGCTAACCCCAGTGCAATACTGTGTCCATAAACACATGTAGGTAGTTAATGCAGATGCAATAATAAAATGTGCATATATGTCTTTGTATCTAACCCCAGTGCAATACTGCATACATAAACACATCTATGAATGCTTACTCCAGTGCAATACTGCATACATAAACACATCTATGTGTGAGAGATTCTGTTTATTTGATGGATTGCCCCTTGAGATGAACCATCTCGTTTTCGAGGGGGTCCAACACAAAAACAAAAACACAACAGTACAGTGTGATACAGACAGTCAAGCACAAAATACACACATAAACATAAAGGCTCTCAAACACCCATCCGCCCGCGTATCCCTCCCGCAAAGCCACAGCACCCACACAAAGTAGATGTACATAGTGACATATGCAATTAAGATATTAGAGGGGTAAGAAGACATTACCATTAGAAGCAGAAACATGGTTTTGTGAGAAAAGGTAGCACTGATTTCTTAAAAATGTGTAGTGAATTTATTGTTCTGATGTTTATAGGTAGATTGTTCCAGTCAGAGGGAGCTTTGTAGTTGAATGCCAATTTCTTTATTGGTTTTAGGAACAAGAAAAAAAGGCTGCTGAGTATGTCTTAAAGAATATGAGGAATTGTGTAGTGTTAAATGTTGTTTTAAATAAGAGGGAAAATTGAAGTGGAATCATTGGAGCCAATGGTAATGTCTTCTTGCATTCAGGGGTAACCAGTTCAAGGTTTCGTACATGGAGCAGTGATAAGTTCGGTAAGGACACCTTAAAACAAATCTGCAGAGGCTATTGTAAATAACATTAAGAGGTTGAAGATGTGTTTCAAATGTATTCTGATAAACAATGTCGCCATAATCCAGTATTGGTAATAACAATTGTATAACAATTATTTTCCTCATCTGTAAAGTAAAGCAATTTATAGAGCGATAGAGAATACCTAGGTTGCGACTTAATTTGTTTGTAATGGATTCAATATGTTGTTTAAAAGACAGAGCGGGATCAATCCAGAGACCCAGGTATTTAAAAGAGGAGACACATTCAAGGGATGATCCATCATTAAAAGAAATGGTCAGATCTGGAGTTTCTCCAAGGCCTTGTCTAGTACCAAACAACATACAACATGATTTATTTTTGTTTAGTGATAGTTTGTTGGTTGTAAACCAGCTGACATGAGCAACATGCTAAAAGTTTTTCCTCTTATCATTCCGGTAATATGAATCTTTATATCTCAACTTTAAGCTGGTTCTGTATCTAATGAACATGCAGTTTAATTTCGCTGTCATGTTGTAACATGAGCTACAGTTTTGTATGTTTGTAAGATCAGTTTGTAGCTGTTTGTCACCACATGTAGCATGTTGCTAAGTTTAGCCTCGCGAGCCGAGTGAAATTAGTAGTTTCGTCAGTGTAAGTAACTCAAGTAAATGTAAAGCAAACGTTCCGAACAAGAGGAATATATGTTTTGTACATTGTTAAAAGTATTAGCTTCAATAACTTGTTCGTAAAAGTAATGGTGATAATGATATGATTTTACGTTCTGTTTCACATGATTGTTGAACGCTACTGTGACGCAGCGGCGCCATTTTCTTGCACAATGGTTGTGTACAGAGACGCGGGAAAGTGTGTTGTTTGTAATTTCATGTTTATGAAGCTGTATGTGTAAAAGCTTAGTTAACTGTGAGACTAGGAGCAGAAGTCTAAGTAAATGTGTGTAATGTTATTATATTTTGATATCTTTGTATTATGAATTGTATGTCTGTCTACATGTATTTAATTTAAAACTATTTTGAAGTATGTGAATGTATATTATGTTAAACAGTATTTTATTTTAATTTGCATTGTCAAAGAGTTTACTTTATTATTTGATGAAATGTGTTGGTTAATGGAAAAGTTGATGTGTCAGACAATAAACGAGCTGACATGAGCAAGACGCTAAAAGTTTGTCCTCTTATCATTCCACAGGCTACGCAGTGCTTCCCAGCCTGTGTAACCTTTGCTGCCGGTCCAGATTTCCCCTAGGTCTGGTGCCGGTAACATCAGCGCAATAAAGATTTTCGAATAAAGGGATGTAAATATGAACATTTTTTTATCTGATTAATTGATGAATCAGAAAACAATGGACTGATTAATAGACTATTACAATGATCGTTAGCTGCATCCCTAGTTTAGAGTTTTTCATAACTACTTTTTTCTAAAGATTTTGTTTCGATTTCTCAAAATAGATAGAGAAAACTTCTTGCATAAACAAAAGAAAGAGCCACAATCCTAAAGACAATGAAAAAAGAGACAGAACATACCACAATAACACACTAAACTCACATTAAACTGACCACCTCGCCTTAAGTCCTGTTATATCTGATTGATTTTGAGAAAATATCAGAAATATAGATTAAAACGTTTTAGCACACTAATTGAATATGGACTGGTGTTTAATAAAAGAAAAAGAGGGACAAACTAAATAGCAGATTCTCCACCCACACAAAGAAGCATGATGTAAAGCCAGAGGGAGAGACTACTGTTCATGTGAATGAAAACGTGAGCATGGAGGCGGTTAAGCAAGAAGAGGGATAAAAGAGCTGTGAGACTGTCAGCACTGGCCACAAAGATGTCTGGGGGGAGAAGCTTCTCTCATCTGAAGGAGACCCAGGCAGAGGGTGAACTCTGCTTTCCTCAGCTTAACTCCTCTTGCAGGAAGCCTACACATCCTCAAACTGAGGCCATGCTGATTTATGTCCTGCTGTCCATTATTTCTGCGCTCACCATGGCTCTTAATCTGTTGGTCATCATCTCCATCTCCCACTTCAGGCATAAATATATAATATTCTAAAGTGTTGTTGTTTCTGGAGAAACGTGCAGATGTTTTAATCGTTGACTGTGATCTCTCTGTCATTGCTTTTGCCCTCTTGCCTTTAGACACATTGCTGCATTACTTTGTCATCCTTTGTTTATGATTTAAAAATATGTGCACTGATCATTTTCTCCCTTTCCAGGCAGCTCCACACCCCCACCAACCAAATCCTCCTGTCTCTGGCTGTCTCTGACCTCCTTGTGGGCCTTGTGATGATGCCGGTTGAAATCAAGTACATAGAGGCCTGCTGGTTTCTCGGTGACTTTATGTGCACTCTGTATTATGTGTTGGATTACGTCATTACCTCTGCCTCAGTTGCAAACATGGTTCTCATATCAATTGACCGCTATATAGCTATTTGTGACCCTCTGCATTATACCACTAGAGTGACTAAGGAAAGAGTACAAGGCTGTGTCTGTTTGTGTTGGATTTGTTCTGTTATCTTCAGGATTCTTCTTCTGCAGGATCACCTGGCACAACCAGGCAGGTCCAACTCCTGTTTCGGAGAGTGTGTGGTTGTCATTAATTACATTGCAGGAGTTGTTGACCTTGTTTTCACCTTCATCATGCCCATTTCTGTCATCATATTTTTGTATATGAAATTGTTGGTGGTGGCTGTGTCTCAGGCTCGTGCCATGCGCTCTCACATTGCAGTGGTGGCAGCTCAACGCTCAGGACCACTTACTGTGAAGAAAACAGAGCTGAAAGCTTCCAGGACTCTCGGTCTTGTTGTCGTCGTGTTTCTGTTTTGTTTCTGTCCTTACTATTACCCCGTGTTGGCAGGACAAGATACTTCAGTGGATGCTTCATCTGCATCCGCTGAGATCTGGTTGGCACATTTTAACTCCTGTTTAAACCCTGTCATATATGCTTTATTCTACCCCTGGTTCAGAAAATCCATCAAACATATTCTGACCCTTAAGATATTGAAGCCTGGCTCACGTGATGTTAAAATACTTTAATGAAATGCAGCAGAATTTGAAATGTGTCTTTGGGAAAGGAGACATTTAACAGCATGTGTAACTCTGAAGCAGAACTATCCAGTATAAATTATAAACCTGTTGTGGCTCTTATAGCGTATATTATATATTCATGAAACTAGATTTATCTCTGTCTCTTATCTCTGTCTCATATTCTATGAATTTTCATCGCATGCATTATTCAGGGCTGTACGTTAACTGTTGTTGCTCATAGCACTGGTTGCAGCAGAGGTTGATGATCTTGCAGCACAACATATAAAACTCACATCTTTGACACCAACCACAAGCAGTTCAGTTTATCAGTTACACAGGTTGTGACAGGGAACAGTTCAGTTTGTCTATTGTATCTGCCCCTGTCAAATAAACCATAAATAAATAAGATAAACAAGTATATTTAAGCTTTTTTAATGTGTTATTTCAAGGCTGGTTTGAGTCTGCATGCACAAAGACATCCTCTGATTTAATCATAGACTAAATGAATATACTTCTAGCTTTTTATTATTTCCTAACGTGTGATGTGCAGGGTGCAAACAATTCATGTGTCTGATGCTGTAGCGAAAAAAAAGAAGTATCAAAACATTCAAATGCATCAGCATGCAGGGTTTGACCCTCTGGTGTGATCTCAATTATCCCCAGCAGATGGCAGCAGCTACTCTGACTCATGGGTGCTGTCGCCGTGCACTTTTCTACCTGCTTTAGCCGTACTTATGATTTGTTTATTGCAGTGTCAATATGTAAATATATCATTCACTCTCTGTTAATGAGGGGCTAAATATCAAATGCAGCATCCTTGGGTTTGAATTTGATCTCGGCTCTTTGCTGCATGCAACCAACACAGAGACTTAATGTTTCAGCCTACGATAAAAAAAAAAGTTAAGGCTGGCCAACAGCATCGCCTCTGATGTCTGAAAGCAGTAGACTTAAGATAGACTTGTTGATAAGAATATGTCAGTGTTTCAGACTACGTACAATAAAGAGCAAGGGCTTTAAAATTAGAGATAAACCTCAGAGCTTCCTGATACACAGAGTCCAGAGCAGGTAACATCTTCTTAGTCCAGCACAGATAAAAAAAAGTGGCAACTGCACTTCAGAAACAAGCGCTGAAAAAATGCAACCTGCAACTGACAATATTTGTGAGCGACTTTATAGAAAAACAAGCCCCAAGTCACTTATAACAAGCAGACTTGGCAAAACTGTTCTGTGGTTGTTTCTGGGAGATCGGGGAGCCCTCTATCATCTGTCTCTGCTGGGATGTTGTAGGTTTTATATTTTGGGGGCACAGAGAGGAGAGGGACTTCTCCTTCTTCTCTTTTTTGTACTTTTTCTGGAAGTACATGACTGTGTTGGATGTCCTGATGTCAGTGGAGCAGTAGACAATTGTGGAGGGTCAGGAGGAGATGGGGTTCCTCTTTTCGTTCTCATCCTCCTCTCACTAGGTTCGCTTCCCAACTCATCAGCACCCACATTAGAAGAGTAAATTATAAATATATGTACTTTATTAGAGGGATTTAAATATATAAAACACTACACAGTAGTCAATTTCAATTTAATTTAATTTGTAAGGGATCATGTGCAGTTAAAGCAGAAATGTAACCATTTGATGCATTGCACCAGAGTTAGCCTTGGGTAACTCAGTAACAGGGTTATTACATGCTGTCGACTTCAACCATAAACTTTACTACTGTTTATTTTAAACATATCGCCACTCTTTAATGATCATCCAATGTTTCTAACACGTAGGTGATACTTTGGCTGGCCGCCCAGGTGTATTTATGGCTGCCCAAATCTGTTTACCAACCTTTTTTATCACTAAAAGAGAAAGATAGAGAGGGAGAGAGACAGGGTCTGTAGGTACATCCCCTCTGACGTCTCATGTCAAAACAGAAGCTGCCTTCATTTTAAGATTCATCTGCAGTTTCTTGCTGTGGATGTTATTCTGTACGGCTGCACTGCTTTCGCATCCATGAAACCTGTGCAAGTCAATCAAAAAGACACCATATGATTCACAAAACACACATAGGAGGTTCAAATTGAATTGCCCTTCTGGAATTCATAAAGTTGTCTGAATCTGAATAAATGCTCCCTGAGTTGTGCTGCAAAGTTACCCTTTGCAACAATGCTGGTTGTGTATATTTATATGAGCTTATGCAGACATGTATTGAAAACAAAAGCTGTCTCCTTTCTATATAATAACAAACATCATTGCATAGAAGTGTCCTAATCACAAAGGCACTAACAGCCATGCACAGAGTAAAGTAAAAACTGGGAGCCAGGCCTTTGGATCTGCAGGTCCCTCATACAAAGTGACAAAGCTGAGTGATTTGATCTTAGGTAGGACTGCCACCGACGTTGTTGATATTCTGGGTAACTTTCACCACAGTTTAATCACAGGATGCCAACACTCCTCTGGACCTGAGGACGTGATCCAGCGTGTCATGGCTGTCACTCATTCTGTGGTGCGTCCAAGCACATTATGTACATAACAGCTTCATGCTAACCTCCTGATACTAAACATTAACTTGATTTTTTTAATGTGAGGGGGGAACGTTGTTCCCTCCTGACACACAAACACACATACAAACACACACACAAATACACACCGTCAGCTAGCTAACATGCCGTGAAGCATTCACCTACCGTTTTAAAGCAGCTCCTCCAGACAGTGAACATCTGTAGTCCCACCATGGACATTATTAATTACAGTCCAGAGGCCGACGTCTCCTCCAGGTTCGGTTTCGGGTCTCCTCCAGGTTCGGTTTCGGGTCTCCTCCAGGTTCGGTTTCGGGTCTCCTCCAGGTTCGGTTTCGGGTCTCCTCCAGGTTCTGTTTCTGGTCTCCTCCAGGTTCGGTTTCGGGTCTCTGCCATGTTAGCATCTTTTGGGCTACAGTTAGCCGTTGGGCTAACTGATGATATACTGTAAACTTACTAGTTTCATATCAAGTAGAAAACAAGACATGAAAAACTAAACTACACGATGACAAAACGTTATTATTAAGATTATTTTTATAATGTTGTCGCTCCTCCTGAAGAAACTTTTGAAATAAGTGCGCCATGGCGTTAACGTTTTCCCGCACATTCCATCAACGACGTCAACGGTTATGACTGCGTCACTTAGGCTACGTCATCACGTAATTTTATGAAATATAATGACAAAAGTATAACGGTATATTACATTTATATGGAGGAGTATAAGTGCCACATTCGGGGGGGGGGAGAAAAACATCTCGGATTTTGAGATTAAAGTTGTAAATTTATGAAAATAAAGAAATAAAGGAAATAGCATTAAATTTACAGGAATGAAGTCGTAAGAAAGTCAAAGCTTACATTTACGAGAATTAACCAAAAAATCTACAATAAAAAGTTACTTTAATCGAGACTGTGTGTGTGTGTGTGTGTGTGTGTGTGTGTGTGTGTGTGTCTGTGTGTGTGTGTGTCTGTGTGTGTGTGTGTGTGTGTGTGTGTGTGTGTGTGTGTGTGTGTGTGTGTGTGTGTGTCTGTGTGTGTGTGTGTCTGTGTGTGTGTGTGTGTGTGTGTGTGTGTGTGTGTGTGTGTGTGTGTGTGTGTCTGTGTGTGTGTGTGTGTGTGTGTGTGTGTGTGTGTGTGTCTGTGTGTGTGTGTGTGTGTGTGTGTGTGTGTGTCTGTGTGTGTGTCTGTGTGTGTGTGTGTGTGTGTGTGTCTGTGTGTGTGTGTGTGTGTGTGTGTGTCTGTGTGTGTGTGTGTGTGTGTGTGTGTGTGTGTGTGTGTGTGTGTGTGTCTGTGTGTGTGTGTGTGTCTGTGTGTCTGTGTGTGTGTGTGTGTGTGTGTGTGTGTGTGTCTGTGTGTGTGTGTGTGTGTGTGTGTGTGTGTGTGTGTGTCTGTGTGTGTGTGTGTGTGTCTGTGTGTGTGTGTGTGTGTGTGTGTGTGTCTGTGTGTGTGTGTGTGTGTGTGTGTGTGTGTGTGTGTGTCTGTGTGTGTGTGTGTGTGTGTGTGTGTGTGTGTGTGTGTCTGTGTGTCTGTGTGTGTGTGTGTGTGTGTGTGTGTGTGTCTGTGTGTGTGTCTGTGTGTGTGTGTGTGTGTGTGTGTGTGTGTGTGTGTGTGTCTGTGTGTGTGTGTGTGTGTGTGTGTGTGTGTGTGCGTGTGTGCCGTGTGTGTGTGTGTGTGTGTGTGTGTGTGTCTGTGTGTGTGTGTGTCTGTGTCTGTGTGTGTGTGTGTGTGTGTGTGTGTGTCTGTGTGTCTGTGTGTGTGTGTGTGTGTGTGTGTGTGTGTGTGTGTGTGTGTGTGTGCGTGTGTGTGCCGTGTGTGTGTGTGTGTGTGTGTGTGTGTGTGTGTGTGTGTCTGTGTCTGTGTCTGTGTGTGTGTGTGTGTGTGTGTGCGTGGGTGTGTGTGTGCGTGTGTGTGCCGTGTGTGTGTAAGAATGTCACTGCAGCCACGGCAACAGAAACACAAAGTGCAGACTCTGGACTACTTAGCAACAAGGAGTGAACACACACTTTCCCACAGAGAGCAGGCAGCAGGTACGTCCTTTGTTTTGTGCTTAAATGTGACAAGAAGCTTTAAAACTAAATGTACCAACATGCCTGATCTAAATCTACCTCCAATACTCAACCTTTTATTGGTAAATCTTTCTCTGATATTTTTTTTATGTCACTGAAACTTTGTAATCATGAAATGTTGGCGATTGAGTCGTGTTCACGCTGATGAGAAGATGTTTTTTTTTCTTAAAGTTTGGATTCCTCCCTTTTATTTGCTATCAGCTGTGATTTACATCCAGTTGTTGCATTAAATGCAAAACTCTCCCTGTTAGAATATATATATTCTCATTATAGCGTCGTATAGCTCTGTTTCTTCTTCCAAGGGAGACCCTCTTGCCACCCCTCCCAGCTGCAGGGATAGTCTCCCGCTGTGAGGTAATAATAATTTATAAGCGCTTTTAAAAAACTCAATGACACTGTACAATAGTTAAAAACATAAAGAACAGCACAGTAAGGACAGACTAACAGACATTACAACAGTACACACAAATCATAAAGATAAGAACAATAAAGGTAAAACAACAGAAAACAGAAAATACATCACAATCATACATTAAAATCTTGTTTGAAGAGGTGAGTTTTGATCAGTGATTTGAAAGTAGGCGGGTCGGTGCAGTGTTGAATGTGGTCGGTGAGGTGCATGTGTGAACAACCAGATCAGATTGTGTGCGGAGGTGTGAAGGCCGGGTCAGCGGTGCTTGCAGCTCTAGTTTCTTATATTGTTTTTTATCCTATTTAAATTGATGACGGTACGAGTGCTGCAGTAGTTACTACTTTCCTTTCTCTGTATTCATCATTATTGCACCAATAACACCCAGACAAATTGGCCTGCATGCCTCAAACCTCGTCCTTGGACTCCTCTGCTGTCAGAGACTAAATGACATCATGAAGGACTTGTCTCTCTCCCTGCTGAGTCGGGGTTACAGCCGATTCGTCTCGTCCAACACAAACGCGGGTAGACACGATGGACGACTGGAAGTGTGCTTCACACCTGAGGTATTTACACACTTACACTGAAATCTTAGCACTCCTGTAGCAGCTCTGCATCAAACTTTCTCAGATCATTTACTAATGAATCAGTCATACCATTCTTCATGTTATCAATGTTATCTGTTAATCAACCAATAGGATTACTTCATCTGGAAGTCCCGGGACTCTCTCCTGCGTTTGTCCGAGAGTGGCCGTCTGTTTGCGGAGGCGGAGTCCACCCTTCCAAAGACGTACAGCACTCGCAGGGGGCCACTCCTGCTGTACTCTCAGGTAGTTATAATGGAGCCGTGGCACCCAAGACAGAAATGAACAAGAAGGACAAAACAAACAAACTTCCAGTGAAAACTGTTTTTTGTTTACCATCATCCATCTTTGATTTAGGAAAAGAGGGACCTCATGTTCCTGTGATGATTTCAAACTGTCTGTTCCTCGTGTCCGCACTGAGCTCGGGGAAAAGAGCGTTTAGTTTTGCCGCCCACTCTGCAGGGAACTTTCCCAGAATGACTTGAAACTGGCGGATCTCATTTTACTTGGAGTCTTTGGCACGTTCTTAAAAGATAAAAAACACAAGATCATCGGACAGTGTCTGATGTGTTTCTGAATTATAATCTATGATCACAACTTCTGCACAATTTAAATGTTGTTTACTCCTAACTTGTTTGTTAATGATGTCATGTTTAGGATGTTGTCCGCTGCTGCTGCCCTCTTGGCCAGCTCATCCTCGTTAAAGAGATCTTGATCTTGAGGTTAATCACCTGGATATATACAAATAAAACAATTAAAAGGGTTCCCATTTGTGACACCTTTCTTATAACCTTTTCTGCACCCAGGACTTGGTTACTGTAGAAACAGGTCTTCAATCCGAGATGAGAGAGAGGAAGAAAAAGGTTGTTCAGCGTTACACACAGGAAGTGGAACAGCAGCTGAGCACCCTGAGGGAGCTGACAGCGGCCATTTTGAACTACGGCAACAACCAGGTAGGCAGAATAGTGGAGCCGGTGTGTTATTTACCATCTGTCTTGTTGATGTAGTATGTTTGGGGTTATTGTCTCATTTATTCAGTTTTATAACTGTGTTCTTTTGACTGCTGAGGGACTGTAGATGAAAATGGGCTTCAAACTAAAGCTCACACTGCAGGATTTAAAAAAAACTCTGGTATCATCACACACATCAGGAGAATCTGAAAAGATCTTCTTCTTTATAATATCAAGCATGCACACACTACAAGATGTACACTTTTATCGGGGGTTACTTTGGATGGCAAAACTTAAAGCAAATAGTGCTGGAAAGGAAACTACAGAAGACAACATTTCAGAGCTGCGTATCCATTAACATCTTTTGTTGAAAGTTTTAATGTCTTTTGTCTTCCAGTTCCACTTCTCCAGACTTGGTCCACTCTTTTTTCCTCCTCTCCACGTCCCAATTACTCCAGACCTCCATCCTCTCAGTCCTTCACCAACCTGCACAACATCAGAGCAGCCCAGTCCAGATTTGCTAGCAAGGTTGAATTCCCAACTGGGCTTCAGCCACGTTCCTGCAGAGAGAAATACTGCACAGCTGACCAATCAACCTGAAGGTAAGAAGAAACTACAGAATCTGCAGCCAGAAGAGCAGAAATTCCATAAAGATTAAGGTCTAGTACAAACATTGAGGTATTTCCTCTGTTTAAAAAAATAAAATCCCGTCCACATGCTCACTTCTGAAAAACATCAAAAACGCTGTTACGGCTGTCATTAACGCGGTCAGTCAACAGGAGGTGATTCCTCTGCAATGAACCTTTCATTTTCACAAAGTGTCCCACCAACCAACCAACCTAATCACATGGTTTCAAATTTAAAAATAGCGTCAGTTAGACTTTTACAGCTTATTGAAGCATACCACATGATGTTAAGCACAGAAACAGGAAGTGGTTAGGGATCCCAAAGTGAGGTCAAACAGCTCAAAGGAACGGTAACAAAGGTCAATGTTTGATGTCATAAGGTCAATGTGTGATGTCATAAGGTGGATATTACTTTGGACTCATCAGCTGAGCTGTCTGAGAGTTTGTTAAAGTGAAATGAGACATTCAAAGATGCAGCAGTGTCCTTCTGTTACATCACTGAGACTACAGGGAGACACTGAGGACCACTATCTACGGAGAGCCTGAAGGGACAAAATAGCACATTAGCTCACGACCTCAATTCATCGTTATTAACTAGTGGAAGCTGACAACCAAACGTTTTTACAAAAATTATTTTGGAGTCATGTGGCATCAATAAAATGAGATAAAGAAGTGGGACAAAGCAGCCAGTATGTTCAGATCTTAAGTTTCTCTGCAGATAAAGAGGAGCAGGGCAGCAGGAAGAGAGTCAGGCTGGACCTCTTCCTCCAGGTTCCCTGCTCCACCAGGACTCCTTCTCCACTGATGGAGCCTCAGCCCTGGGTACACTATGTAGCAATGACCCCAGAAGAACCACTGGTGAGAAGACACCTCTCAATTTATCATTTTTAGATTAATTTTATTGGTCATACACCTCGATGTGGTCTTGATGAACTCTTATTTTGCAGACTTACGTTGACATTAGTCCACAGCAGCCTGACAGTTCACAGAATATCAAAACAAATGATCCGAGTGTGGGAGAGAAGCTGCACCATCAAAACTCTGACTGTGATGAGTCAGAAGGTCAAGGCGGTCACCAAGCTGAAAGAAGATCTGCTGATATGAGTGAAAAATCCAGCAGCAGGAACTGGCATAGGAGGACAGGTGTGTGTTACAGGTGGTAGTGTTTTAGTCGAGACCACAATAACTGAGACCAAGTCATAACCGAGACCAGGGTGCTCAGAGACCCAGACATGTAGGGATCGAGACTGAATCAAGACCAAGAACAAGGCAGGGCAAGACCAAGAAAAGACTAAGGCGAGACCGAGTCAAGACCAAGACCAAGACATGTAGGGATCGAGACCGAATCAAGACCAAGACAAGACCAAGGCGAGACTGAGTCAAGACCAAGATCAAAGCAGGGCGAGACAGAGTCAAGAAAAAGACCAAGGCAGGTCGAGACCGAGTCAGAAACAAGACCAAGACAGGACGAGACCGAGTCAAGACCAAGACCAAGACAGGACGAGACCGAGTCAAGACCAAGACCAAGACAGGACGAGACCGAGTCAAGGCTAAGACCAAGGCAGGTCGAGACCGAGTCAGAAACAAGACCAAGACAGGATGAGACCGAGTCAAGACCAAGACCAAGACAGGACGAGACCGAGTCAAGGCTAAGACTAAGGCAGGGCGAGATTGAGTCAAGACCAAGACCAAGACCAAGACAGGACGAGACCGAGTCAAGACCAAGACCAAGACCAAGACAGGATGAGACCGAGTCAAGACCAAGACCAAGACAGGACGAGACCGAGTCAAGACCAAGACCAAGGCAGGGCGAGACCGAGTCAAGACCAAAACCAAGACAGGACGAGACCGAGTCAAGGCCAAGACCAAGGCAGGGCGAGACCAAGACCAAGACCAAGACCAAGACCAAGACCAAGACCAAGACAGGATGAGACCGAGTCAAGACCAAGACCAAGACAGGACGAGACCGAGTCAAGACCAAGACCAAGACCAAGACAGGACGAGACCGAGTCAAGACCAAGACCAAGGCAGGGCGAGACCGAGTCAAGACCAAAACCAAGACAGGACGAGACCGAGTCAAGGCCAAGACCAAGGCAGGGCGAGACCAAGACCAAGACCAAGACCAAGACCAAGACCAAGACCAAGACAGGATGAGACCGAGTCAAGACCAAGACCAAGACAGGACGAGACCGAGTCAAGACCAAGACCAAGGCAGGGCGAGACCGAGTCAAGACCAAAACCAAGACAGGACGAGACCGAGTCAAGGCCAAAACCAAGACAGGACGAGACCGAGTCAAGGCCAAGACCAAGACAGGATGAGACCGAGTCAAGACCAAGACCAAGACCAAGACCAAGGCAGGGCGAGACAGAGTCAAGACCAAGACCATAAATATCACTGACAAATCATCATCTTGTGTTTAGGGGGCGTGTCACACACTTAGACCGTAACTGGGAAGTTTGCGGCCGTAACCAGGAATAAAATTCAAAACAACAAATGAATTTTTTTTTTTTAAATAGCTGATCAGTGGTGGTCTTTACCGGTCTTGGTTAAAAAACCAGAGTCCGCCCAGTCTGAGACTGAGACGAGACCGAATAAAAATACTTTTGATTCTGAGAGCTTTAAAAAGTGGTTTTGAGACCAGGATGACCAAGACGATTTCGAGAACTACAACAGTAGCAGGTGTTCTGTCATGACAGAAGAAATAAGATGTTAGGTGAAGAGATGTCCTGTACTGCATCATCTTGTCCTCACCATCATCTTTCAGTGAGACCGCGAGGTGTGAAGCAGCAGGCGAGCCACGAGCCTGAAACAAACACTACTTCAGGTATCAGCCGCAGAGATTTGCTGTTATTAGTATCAGCGGCAGTAGAACACAACATTAACCCTTTAAAAGGTCTGATGCTCTTTCTTCTCTCCACACACACAGGCCTTCTTCCTCCTCTAACTGGGGGACAACCAGTCTCTCCTGGAGCATTCTGGGAGAAATCAGACACGGTAAGACTAGGCTAACAACAACAACTGTTTAAATCACTCCCTCTGGCAGCTCCCTGCATTGAACAGAGAAGTTCAGGGTTAGATTTAAGAGTCTATCAATCACTTTCAAAGCTCCTCACAGTCTGTCCTAACTGCCCACACCCTGTTTCTCTTTTCCTCTCTGACTCTCTCTCTCCTCCCTCAGCAGAGCTCGTTAGCTTGTTTTACAAAGTCGAGATAACAGCGCATTAATAATATCCACATCATGATTGAAATGTTGACCTTTGACCTGTGTCAACACCGGAGAAAAACGTCTTTCCGGCTTAATGCAAGCCATTTATTGACGAGACTGAGTGTGGGGATTTGAGTCCACAGCTCGTCAATACAAAGCACCACACTGCAGTTTGTCTACCTTCAAAATAAAAGCACCACACTTCAGTTTGTCTACCTTCAAAATAAAAGCACCACACTTCAGTTTGTCTACCTTCAAAATAAAAAGACCACACTTCAGTTTGTCAGCCTTCAAATTAAAAGCACCACACTTCAGTTTGTCCACCTTCAAAATAAAAGCACCACACTGCAGTTTGTCTACCTTCAAAATAAAAGCACCACACTTCAGTTTGTCTACCTTCAAAATAAAAGTACCACACTTCAGGTTGTCCGCCTTCAAAATAAAAGCACCACACTTCAGTTTGTCAGCCTTCAAATTGAAAGCACCACACTTCAGTTTGTCCACCTTCAAAATAAAAGCACCACACTTCAGTTTGTCCGCCTTCAAAATAAAAGCACCACACTTCAGTTTGTCAGCCTTCAAATTAAAAGCACCACACTTCAGTTTGTCCACCTTCAAAATAAAAGCACCACACTTCAGTTTGTCCGCCTTCAAAATAAAAGCACCACACTGCAGTTTGTCCACCTTCAAAATAAAAGTACCACACTTCAGTTTGTCCGCCTTCAAAATAAAAGCACCACACTTCAGCTTGTCAGCCTTCAAATTAAAAGCACCACACTTCAGTTTGTCCGCCTTCAAAATAAAAGCACCACACTTCAGTTTGTCCGCCTTCAAAATAAAAGCACCACACTGCAATTTGTCTAGCTTCAAAATAAAAGTAAGTCCAAAAAAAAAAACAGCCCAAAGGTTCCCCAAATGATATTATTCATTTTACCACAACACAAAAATAGATCAACTTTAAAACCATTATGTTTTGTTTCAGCTGAAGCGGGAGGGTCCCAGCAGAGATGAACGCCACACTCAGCTCCTTCCGCCAATATCAGAGAATCGAACTGGAACGCCAGATTCTCCAACAAAGGTCCAGACCCAGCACGATGTTCAACAGAGGTCAAAGAGGGTCGGATATCAGTGCAGAGACGACCTCAAAAGACTCCATCAGCAGCCTCTCAGCCTTCCTCAGCTGGTTCATGGTAACAACAACACACACACACACACACACACACACACACACACACACACACACACACACACACACACACACACACACACACAGATTCAATTCAAGAATCTTTAGCGTCACAGCAGTTGATCGTTAAAGATAAAGATGAATGACTGTCCTGATTACAAACAAAGTTTTTTGTGAAGAAAGGCGGTCTAGACTGAAAGTCAGAGGCCGTATACAAATCCTTTTTTAACAGGGGATGTCGCAAACTTGGTTCGTAATCAGGACGGTCATTCATTTATTAGCCAACACCTTGTTGCCAAAGATCTGATTTTCTTAATATTTTGACTTTTGTCTCGTCTGTCCTGCAGAAGAATTAAGTGGAAAGAAAAAGTCTGGAGGAGGTGAAATATCACAGAGACACTACTTAAGAAAGGAGACAGTCGGACATGGAGGAGGAGGAGGAGGAGGAGGAAGAGGAGAGGGAGGAGGAAGACTGCCCTCTGAGAGAGGCTCTGTGATATTATTGGCCCCTGGAGCAGGTACATTATATAAAATGATCTATTCAGAGTCTGTTTGGTAGTTTATGTTTTATATCTTCTTACCCAATGTCCCGCCCCGAAGATGAACAAAATACTTCCTCTCCAGATATTTGTGGTTCTTTGTAATCTTCTTGTTTGTTTGCACTGCCTTCTCCTCTGATGTGTCACCTCCTGCAGAGCCTCCTCCTGCAGGAGTGTTGGGTTGTGTTGCAGGAAGGAAAGGTCCAGGTAAGCAGACATCTTTGGCCTTCTTACAGAACCAGCTTCTCGACCTCCAGGACTCCGGAGCACCCGACGATGACAACAGAGGGGTGGTGAGAGGCGTTCTGCCTCTGGAGCTGAGAGGTATGAGGAGGCGGGACCACTGAACATACACTTCCCTTTATTTTGACTAAGCTTTAAGTGATTCCAATAGAAAGAACTGTATCTACTGCATGTGTTTGATGCAAGGTGACTTGAAACGTCACAAATTATTTGTTTTAATTTCTCTTCTGTTTTGCTGTAATTGTATTTTTTTCCTTCCAGATTTGAAGAACGGCCGATCTGTTGGCTGTCTGATTGTTGGTCCTGATGGGGAGATCCTTCGACTCTCTCTGTACGATAACAGCCAGGACCAAACTGCCAGTGACGGCGAAACAAGGGAGCAAGGTACAAGCGTTTAAGTACGAACATCCACCCTCAAGAAACAGCATCGTCCCCGTGTCAGTAACTCACTCTCTGCTTCTTAGCTCTCCAGGTTTTGTCTCCAGAAGGGGAGAAGTTACCCTGGGTCATTATGCTGCAGCCTGAGAATACAGATACAGGTCTGTACACACACACACACACACACACACACACACACACACACACACACACATGTCCTTCCTCTGTCATCTCATCCTGCTACATCTGGAGCACCTGGGCCCATTGCTCCTCCCAGGATATACAAACCCAGCTTCCTGTGCCTCCCTCTGTGTCGTTTACTGTTCATCGTGTTTGTGTGTAGGAGGGTCAGAGCAGAACACACACCTTCCTGATGAACATGTCCCGCTCCATCAGTCCATTCCTCAGGTAAATCAGTTCACTCTTTGTCATCATGCAGATGATCCTCAGTCTGATCAGGAACAAATGAAACAAAACCAAGAAGCCATCATTGAAATGTATCATTAGAGATCAAGCTTTCCTCGTATCTGTCAGGTTGTCTTTTCTCAAAGCAGCTCTCAGATATTCACAGATCAGCGGACGTCTTTCCCCCCAGCAGCCTCACAGACTCAGGTAAGGCTCCTGAGTGAAGCTGCTTATGCGACTGTAATCAGGATTTAAATACAAATCACATGTGTTTGTCCCTTCAGTGGCTCAGACCAGGAAGAAAACAAAGAGTGCCGAGGCAGCAGTGGACACGTGGAAGTCAGGATTAAAGGGTGCCAGAAACAATGTTAGGATGCCTCCATTGAGGGAGAGGGTTGTTAGTACAGAGAGAGGAGGTGATGCTGAAGATGAGGATGAAGACGAGGGATTGCAGCAGCCGGGGTTGGTTTCATTCACAACTTATTCGTTAATCATAAGAAGAATGCATGTTTAATTCTCTTTATCTAAAAGCTTTCTCTGCCTTTCTTCTTTTGCACCAACACACTCTTCTTTAAAGGCTTTATATGTGATTTTTTTTGATCCAGCAGATGTCGCCCTTGAGCACCAGCATGAAACCAAAACAACTTGCGCTGCATTGTTGTGTTAGCATGCTAATGCTAGTGATCTTTATTCTGCTGGTATCTTCACACTGCATGTAAATTTACCTGAAATGAGCGTGATCTAGAAACACAGTTAAGCAGTGAGTACAGTATGTTATTCTTCTTTTCTCTAGTCCCTCAATTAAACAACTTTTATACACGAGGGGAGGAGTCAGCCGGCCGTCCTGGCGATGTAAACAAAGTGAAGATAGGACTCTGAAAACTCTGAAAACATCACAGACAGTGGGACTCGGGTGTTACACCCATTGTAGACAGTCATGACTCACAGAGTTATTTTCAGAGGATATACTTGATTTATATATTTAAGTGTGAAAAATCACATAGAAAGACTTCAAAATAAACTTCTATAAAATAATATTTGTCTGCAGACACTAAAAAAAAGGAGATTTTTTACATTTTTCCAAAGAGAAGCTGCAGTTAAAAGATGATGTTTCATGCAGGCAGCAGAACATCGACCCGATCGAAGCAACATCAGAGGACGCTTTGAAGAAGAGTGCTGAGGGAGCTGCAGTAACCACAAGGTGAGCGAGGAATACTCTCAAACTCTTCAGTTCAGAAACATTACACACACTTAAACTGACAATAATGTCATCCGTTTATTTTGAAGAAGTGATAAGAAAACGGGGAAAAGTGAGGAATCAGATGGAGGGAAGAAGGCTTCGAGGATGAGGAGAGAAGGAAGATCAGGAAAAGAAAAGACAGGAAGAGATGCTCCATCAGTCGTCAGCAGGAGACGAGAGGAGAGGACCCTCAGAGGAGCAGCAGAGACTAAAGCCCCGTCTGCTCGCCCTCCTCATGTGAGTTATATTAAAATGACTGATGTACTCGTGGTATTTTATTATGCAGGGCACTGCGGCTGTGGCTTCTGAATCCCATCACACCAAAACGTTTGCAACACATGAATGTATAAATCATGGCATAAAGTTTACAAGTGCTTTCCTGTCCTCGTCTGTAAATCAAGATGACAGACGTGAAAGGAACGAGAGGAGAAGGGCAGGAGAACGAGGAGAGAGAGGGGCGAGGAGAAGAGGTGAGGAGGAGGCAAGAGTCTGCTGGGAAGAGAAGAAGAAGAAGGCTGAAACACAAAGACTTAGTTTTGGGTAAGATGCTGCAAAAACATGAAATTCATCAACAGTAAAGTATTAAGATCAAATATTGTCAGACTTGTTGAAAAAGTAGTTTTCATGTTTTAGTAGTGTTTCTTCTGCAATCCTGTCCTGTGTTATTAATGTCATAGGAAGCCCAGAGGACTCCCTGGAGAATCAGGAGGCGGAGACACACCAAGAACTGAAAGAAGAGTCTCATCCGGCATCCCCAACAAATCCCTCTGCAGCACAAAACCACAAGAACAGAACAAACTCAGAGGGAGACGCTGCAGAAACCGACCGTCTTTACACAGACGCTGACAAACTCGCCAGCGTGCGCTCGGTGAGCTCGCTCAGGTCGACTGCAGCTGCATCACAGTCCACTCTGAAGAGCTCCAGGCGGTCTGTTGCATCCTCCTGTGAGGGGGCGGGGCCAGCCAGCGCCCTGGGTCTCACTTCATCACATGGTCGCCTCTCGTCATGTTCAACTGTCATGGTAACCGAGGAACAGCTGATGCTGAACCCGGCGAAACCAGAGGTGAGTAGGAAGAACAAAACAGGAAGTACAGGACTTTAAACATTTTTTCAAATCAAATTTTAATATATTGATAATTATTCCTGTAACACCAGATGTTTATTTTCAGTCGGTTAATTAAAGTTATTGAACTACACCATCCCTCTAGGTCACCAAGCAAAGTTAAAAACACAAAAACAGTCCATGCAACGACCTCTGATTCAACTCAGTGTGCACATTCTGACTCTGTGTGTGTTTATTTGTGTGTGAAAGGCGTCCAAGCCGAGAAAGAGTCAGAGAGAGGAGGAAGAGGAGGCGGCAGCGCTGCGTCTCGCCCAGCAGGCAGAAAAACGGAGGCGGGAGGTGGAGAGGAAGAGGAGGGAGCGGGAGGAAGAGGCGAGGAGGCAGCAGGAGAGGGAGCAGACAGAGGACAGGATGAAGAGCGAGCTGGAGGAGGAGAGAAGGAGGAGAGCTGAGGAGCTCAGGTTGTGACTTTAGTTTTACCTCTGAAGGTTTAAGATGGTTCAGGTGTGTCTTCAAATAAAAGTATTAATCCCGGGCTCGTCGGGTTTAAGATGTAGTCATTGGGAAAACATGCTAATTACAAGCCAACAGGAATGATAGCCATCTATTAATTACAACCATATTTGCAGAAAGACAAATATTCAGCTTGAAATAATTTAAACAGTAACTTCATGGACCAATAATGTCAATGTCAGGCGATTACTTGAAGCAGAACTCGGCTGATTCCATTCATATTTAATCTCCAACCTCCAGATTGAAGAGGATGGCGGAGGAGGAGAAGAGGAGGAAGCAGGAGGAAGAGGAGCAGGCTCGAGAGAGACGGGAACAGGAGCAAAGAGAAAGAGAGAGAAGGAGGCAGGAGGAGAAGATGCGTCAGATGGAGAGACTCCAGAAGATGAGAGAGGAGGAGGAACAGAGGAGGAGAGGTGAGGAGGAGGAGGGAAGGTAGAGGAGTCAGAGGGTTAAAAAGAAAAAAGAACAATCATCTGTGTATTCAGATCCTCTGCAGATTCATCATTATGATCAGAAAATGTATTTCAATATCCTTCAATTTACATTCTTTCTCCCTCAGCTGAACTTGAGCGTCTGCGACAGGAAGAGGAGACGAGGCAGGAGGAGGAGAACAGGAAGTTACAGGAGATGGATGAGAATGAGAGGGTGGAGTACCTCAGCAGGAAGGAGCAGGAGGAGGAGGAGAGGAGGAAGAACGAAGAGGAGCGGAGGAGAAGAGAGGAGGAGGCAGCTCTACAGGCTGCAGAGGACGCCAAGCTGCAGGCCGAGCTGCTAGCCAGGTATAAACTCTGGATGTTAGAAACACATATTCTATACCTGACATAATTACATTCAATACTTTTCATATTCCTTTGTATTTGAATGTCTAAAGAAGAGTAGCTCAAACAATGTTTAAGAAAGGAAGAATTAAAGACATATTCATAACACCGTTCATCTCTTTCTCTCTTGTCTCGCTCCATCTGTCCTCCCTGCAGACAGATGGCGCTGTTGGAGCAGCAGTTGGCCTTTAAACGGGGGCTTGTGTTGGAGGCTGGGGGTCTGGAGAAAACTCAAGGAATTTCCAGACCCTGGGTTTACTCTTATTTTACTTTGTTGCAGCTACTGGGTCTCAATCCAACTTAACGTGAGGCCGAAGATGACAGGACGCCTCCGTCTGAGATCTTTCTACTCGGTCCCTCACTCAGCGACCTCATGGATTAGATCCAGTTATTGAAAATGAGCACGTTCATATCGATGCTCCTCTTCTTTTACTTGAAGATAAAAAACCCTTTACCATCGTCTGTTTACCTTTGAGGGATATTCTCACGTTTCTACAAAAGATCAAACTTTACATACATGATGTTTTTCTTGTCTGCCTTTTTAATGTTATTTAGTTTTTTCTTGTTGATATTTATCTTATTATTCTTACACTAAGAAAAATCCTGACGATGTTCGTACTCAGGGAGTAGAGACTGGTCGTTACAGATAGAGCTGGCTCCCGGAGGAGGACAGACTCAGTGCGCTCAGTGTGACACCTTACAGGTAGAGACGGAGCTCCACCTCCTCACATCGAGGCCAAAATACCAGACTGTGAGAGAGGAATACTTCCCCCAGATAACACATGTAAACCCTGAGTTTGAACATCCACCACACGTATCTGCTAGAAGAAAAAAAAAATTGTCAAACACACAGAAGGCCCTAAATACACACACACACACACACACACACACACACACACACACACACACACACACACACACACACACACACACACACACACACACACACACAGCCCTACACATCTTCACACACATACGCACACAAACACACTAAACCAATCTACACACAAAAGGCACAAACACACATAACACCAATGTTAAACACACACACACACACACACACACACACACACACACACACACACACACACACGGCCCTACACATCTTCACACACATACGCACACAAACACACTAAACCAATCTACACACAAAAGGCACAAACACACATAACACCAATGTTAAACACACACACACTCACTAGTACTTTAAAACAATAAATTCCACTTTTTTATTTAATCTCTTGAGGTTTTGTACTAGATTACTCTTGTTTTAATATAATTATTGATAATTATTATTGTTACAATTGAATTATTAATTATGACTGTTATATTATTATTGTATTCTTTGTTATTGTATATTTTGCCAATATTGTCACATTCATGCCAATAAAGCTTACTGCATTAAATTGAAAGAGCGTCTTTTACACAACAGAGTGATCATCTTTCTAATAGACGGACTTTGCATTCCAACCCGGAAGTAGTTATCCGTGTACCTCTGCCGATGTTTGTTGTGATGGAAAATAAACGCTCAAATTCAGCTCCTATTATTCAGCTTTTAGTCCAGAATAACATCTCCGTCCACTGTTTGCTTTATAATGGAAGAGTCTGTGTTTGAATGATGATGTTTAGGAGTCAGTAAGAAGGAGTTTAGTGTTTATAATCATTCTGTTTCTGATCGTTAGCACCAACGGTTAGCCAACAGGTCGGAGCTGTAAGCTAGCTAAACGGTTTAACGCGTTTCTTACCCGGTAAGTAAACATCTAAACATCTAAACATCTAAACATCTTCACATCTAAACATCTTAACATCTTAACATCTAAACATCTAAACATCTAAACATCTAAACATCTTCACATCTTCACATCTAAACATCTAAACATCTAAACATCTTAACATCTTAACATCTAAACATCTAAACATCTAAACATCTTAACATCTTAACATCTAAACATCTTAACATCTAAACATCTAAACATCTTAACATCTAAACATCTAAACATCTTAACATCTAAACATCTAAACATCTTAACATCTTAACATCTAAACATCTAAACATCTTAACATCTTAACATCTAAACATCTAAACATCTTAACATCTTAACATCTAAACATCTAAACATCTAAACATCTTAACATCTTAACATCTAAACATCTTAACATCTAAACATCTAAACATCTTAACATCTAAACATCTAAACATCTTAACATCTAAACATCTAAACATCTTAACATCTTCACATCTTCACATCTAAACATCTTAACATCTTAACATCTAAACATCTAAACATCTTAACATCTTAACATCTAAACATCTAAACATCTTAACATCTAAACATCTTCACATCTAAACATCTAAACATCTAAACATCTTAACATCTTAACATCTAAACATCTAAACATCTTAACATCTTAACATCTAAACATCTAAACATCTTAACATCTTAACATCTTAACATCTAAACATCTAAACATCTAAACATCTAAACATCTTCACATCTAAACATCTAAACATCTAAACATCTTAACATCTTAACATCTAAACATCTAAACATCTTAACATCTTAACATCTAAACATCTTAACATCTTAACATCTAAACATCTAAACATCTTCACATCTTCACATCTAAACATCTAAACATCTAAACATCTTCACATCTAAACATCTAAACATCTAAACATCTTAACATCTAAACATCTAAACATCTTCACATCTTCACATCTAAACATCTTAACATCTAAACATCTAAACATCTAAACATCTAAACATCTTAACATCTAAACATCTAAACATCTTCACATCTAAACATCTAAACATCTTCACATCTAAACATCTAAACATCTAAACATCTTAACATCTAAACATCTAAACATCTTCACATCTTCACATCTAAACATCTTAACATCTAAACATCTAAACATCTTCACATCTTCACATCTTCACATCTAAACATCTAAACATCTAAACATCTTAACATCTAAACATCTAAACATCTTCACATCTTAACATCTAAACATCTAAACATCTTAACATCTTAACATCTAAACATCTAAACATCTAAACATCTTCACATCTAAACATCTAAACATCTTAACATCTAAACATCTAAACATCTTCACATCTTCACATCTAAACATCTAAACATCTAAACATCTTAACATCTAAACATCTAAACATCTTCACATCTTCACATCTAAACATCTAAACATCTTAACATCTAAACATCTAAACATCTAAACATCTAAACATCTTCACATCTTCACATCTAAACATCTTAACATCTAAACATCTAAACATCTTAACATCTTAACATCTAAACATCTTAACATCTAAACATCTAAACATCTAAACATCTTAACATCTTAACATCTAAACCTCTAAACCTCTAAACCTCTAAACCTCTAAACATCTAAACATCTTCACATCTTCACATCTAAACATCTAAACATCTTCACATCTAAACATCTAAACATCTTCACATCTAAACATCTAAACATCTTCACATCTTAACATCTAAACATCTAAACATCTTCACATCTAAACATCTTCACATCTTCACATCTAAACATCTAAACATCTTCACATCTAAACATCTAAACATCTTCACATCTAAACATCTAAACATCTAAACATCTTCACATCTAAACATCTTCACATCTAAACATCTAAACATCTAAACATCTTCACATCTAAACATCTAAACATCTAAACATCTTCACATCTTCACATCTAAACATCTAAACATCTTCACATCTAAACATCTAAACATCTAAACATCTTCACATCTTCACATCTAAACATCTTAACATCTAAACATCTAAACATCTAAACATCTTCACATCTTCACATCTAAACGTCTTAACGTCTTAACGTCTAAACGTCTAAACGTCTTAACGTCTAAACGTCTTAACGTCTAAACGTCTAAACGTCTAAACGTCTTAACGTCTTAACGTCTAAACGTCTAAACGTCTAAACATCTTCACATCTTCACATCTAAACATCTTAACATCTTAACATCTAAACATCTTCACGTCTAAACGTCTAAACGTCTTCACGTCTTCACGTCTTAACGTCTTAACGTCTAAACGTCTTCACGTCTTAACGTCTTAACGTCTTAACGTCTAAACGTCTTAACGTCTACACGTCTTCACGTCTTCACGTCTTCACGTCTAAACGTCTTCACGTCTTAACGTCTTAACGTCTAAACGTCTTCACGTCTAAACGTCTAAACGTCTTAACGTCTTAACGTCTAAACGTCTTAACGTCTTAACGTCTAAACGTCTTCACGTCTTCACGTCTTCACGTCTTAACGTCTAAACGTCTTAACGTCTAAACGTCTTCACGTCTTCACGTCTTCACGTCTAAACGTCTTCACGTCTTCACGTCTTCACGTCTAAACGTCTAAACGTCTTAACGTCTAAACGTCTAAACGTCTAAACGTCTTAACGTCTAAACGTCTTAACGTCTAAACGTCTTCACGTCTTCACGTCTTCACGTCTAAACGTCTTAACGTCTAAACGTCTTAACGTCTTAACGTCTAAACGTCTTAACGTCTAAACGTCTTCACGTCTTCACGTCTTCACGTCTAAACGTCTTCACGTCTTCACGTCTAAACGTCTAAACGTCTTAACGTCTTAACGTCTTCACGTCTTCACGTCTTCACGTCTAAACGTCTTAACGTCTTAACGTCTAAACGTCTAAACGTCTTAACGTCTAAACGTCTTCACGTCTTCACGTCTTCACGTCTTCACGTCTTCACGTCTAAACGTCTTAACGTCTAAACGTCTAAACGTCTTAACGTCTTAACGTCTAAACGTCTAAACGTCTAAACATCTTCACATCTTCACATCTTCACATCTAAACATCTTAACATCTTAACATCTAAACATCTTCACGTCTAAACGTCTAAACGTCTTCACGTCTTAACGTCTTAACGTCTTAACGTCTAAACGTCTTCACGTCTTAACGTCTAAACGTCTTCACGTCTTAACGTCTTAACGTCTTAACGTCTAAACGTCTAAACGTCTTAACGTCTAAACGTCTTAACGTCTAAACGTCTAAACGTCTAAACGTCTTAACGTCTTAACGTCTAAACGTCTAAACGTCTAAACATCTTCACATCTTCACATCTTCACATCTAAACATCTTAACATCTTAACATCTAAACATCTTCACGTCTAAACGTCTAAACGTCTTCACGTCTTAACGTCTTAACGTCTTAACGTCTAAACGTCTTCACGTCTTAACGTCTTAACGTCTTAACGTCTAAACGTCTTAACGTCTACACGTCTTCACGTCTTCACGTCTTCACGTCTAAACGTCTTCACGTCTTAACGTCTTAACGTCTAAACGTCTTCACGTCTAAACGTCTAAACGTCTTAACGTCTTAACGTCTAAACGTCTTAACGTCTTAACGTCTAAACGTCTTCACGTCTTCACGTCTTCACGTCTTAACGTCTAAACGTCTTAACGTCTAAACGTCTTCACGTCTTCACGTCTTCACGTCTAAACGTCTTCACGTCTTCACGTCTTCACGTCTAAACGTCTAAACGTCTTAACGTCTAAACGTCTAAACGTCTAAACGTCTTAACGTCTAAACGTCTTAACGTCTAAACGTCTTCACGTCTTCACGTCTTCACGTCTAAACGTCTTAACGTCTAAACGTCTTAACGTCTTAACGTCTAAACGTCTTAACGTCTAAACGTCTTCACGTCTTCACGTCTTCACGTCTAAACGTCTTCACGTCTTCACGTCTAAACGTCTAAACGTCTTAACGTCTTAACGTCTTCACGTCTTCACGTCTTCACGTCTAAACGTCTTAACGTCTTAACGTCTAAACGTCTAAACGTCTTAACGTCTAAACGTCTAAACGTCTTCACGTCTTCACGTCTTCACGTCTTCACGTCTTCACGTCTAAACGTCTTAACGTCTAAACGTCTAAACGTCTTAACGTCTTAACGTCTAAACGTCTAAACGTCTAAACATCTTCACATCTTCACATCTTCACATCTAAACATCTTAACATCTTAACATCTAAACATCTTCACGTCTAAACGTCTAAACGTCTTCACGTCTTAACGTCTTAACGTCTTAACGTCTAAACGTCTTCACGTCTTAACGTCTTAACGTCTTAACGTCTAAACGTCTTAACGTCTACACGTCTTCACGTCTTCACGTCTTCACGTCTAAACGTCTTCACGTCTTCACGTCTTAACGTCTTAACGTCTAAACGTCTTCACGTCTAAACGTCTAAACGTCTTAACGTCTTAACGTCTAAACGTCTTAACGTCTTAACGTCTAAACGTCTTCACGTCTTCACGTCTTCACGTCTTAACGTCTAAACGTCTTAACGTCTAAACGTCTTCACGTCTTCACGTCTTCACGTCTAAACGTCTTCACGTCTTCACGTCTTCACGTCTAAACGTCTAAACGTCTTAACGTCTAAACGTCTAAACGTCTAAACGTCTTAACGTCTAAACGTCTTAACGTCTAAACGTCTTCACGTCTTCACGTCTTCACGTCTAAACGTCTTAACGTCTAAACGTCTTAACGTCTTAACGTCTAAACGTCTTAACGTCTAAACGTCTTCACGTCTTCACGTCTTCACGTCTAAACGTCTTCACGTCTTCACGTCTTCACGTCTAAACGTCTAAACGTCTTAACGTCTTAACGTCTTCACGTCTTCACGTCTTCACGTCTAAACGTCTTAACGTCTTAACGTCTAAACGTCTAAACGTCTTAACGTCTAAACGTCTTCACGTCTTCACGTCTTCACGTCTTCACGTCTTCACGTCTAAACGTCTTAACGTCTTAACGTCTTAACGTCTTAACGTCTAAACGTCTTAACGTCTAAACGTCTAAACGTCTTAACGTCTTAACGTCTTAACGTCTAAACGTCTAAACGTCTTAACGTCTTAACGTCTTAACGTCTTAACGTCTAAACGTCTAAACGTCTTAACGTCTTAACGTCTTAACGTCTAAACGTCTAAACGTCTTAACGTCTAAACGTCTAAACGTCTTAACGTCTTCACGTCTAAACGTCTTAACGTCTTAACGTCTAAACGTCTAAACGTCTAAACGTCTTAACGTCTAAACGTCTTAACGTCTAAACGTCTAAACGTCTTAACGTCTAAACGTCTAAACGTCTAAACGTCTTAACGTCTTAACGTCTTAACGTCTAAACGTCTAAACGTCTAAACGTCTTAACGTCTTAACGTCTTAACGTCTAAACGTCTAAACGTCTTAACGTCTAAACGTCTTAACGTCTTAACGTCTAAACGTCTAAACGTCTTAACGTCTTAACGTCTTAACGTCTAAACGTCTAAACGTCTAAACGTCTTAACGTCTTAACGTCTTAACGTCTAAACGTCTAAACGTCTTAACGTCTTAACGTCTAAACGTCTTAACGTCTAAACGTCTTAACGTCTTAACGTCTAAACGTCTTAACGTCTTAACGTCTTAACGTCTAAACGTCTTAACGTCTTAACGTCTAAACGTCTTAACGTCTTAACGTCTTAACGTCTAAACGTCTAAACGTCTAAACGTCTAAACGTCTTAACGTCTTAACGTCTTAACGTCTTAACGTCTAAACGTCTAAACGTCTAAACGTCTTAACGTCTTAACGTCTAAACGTCTTAACGTCTTAACGTCTTAACGTCTAAACGTCTTAACGTCTTAACGTCTTAACGTCTAAACGTCTTAACGTCTTCACATCTTAACATCTAAACATCTAAACATCTAAACGAAAGAAGCAGTGACAACACATCATAACCAAGCGCCGCAATCACTCCCCCTTTTCACTTTTACATTGAACCTGCAGCAGCGTAATGTTGGTGTCCGAGTGTCTCATTTAACATTTCATTACAGCGCTGCTGGGGTTCTGTCTTTTTAAGGTTTCTTCATCATCTCTCTCCGGAATTGAGACATTTGTCACTCAGGTGTGAGGGGGAAGGGGCTACAGGCTTGTAGCGACATCACTTAGTCAACATCTTTGAAGATATGGAGGACGCCGTGGTGGGAGCGGCGTGTTTGTTGTGTGTGATTGGGTGTATGAATATTGAATGTGTAGGTCCAGTCTTCTTCTTGTCACGCCTCTGTTACCACGTCAGATCAGGCGGAGAACGACTATGCCCCGTTCTGCCTCTGTGCGTTCTCAGAATGCAGTAACAGAGTCCTAAATACTGCACCTTCAGCTGGCGCTCTGTGAGCACAGAGTATCTCTCTTGTGTTAGTTTCTCAGAGTGAAGACGTTAAGCTTCTCTCACTGCCTCGCTGTCTATTTAGACCTAAATGCTTTCTCTTCTTTCCTGCAGGTTCAACTTTTAAGGAACCTTCTGCAGTGGTCTGTGGGTCAGAGATCTGTTCATTATGGATATCAGCATCGCCGTGTCACTGATTCGAGGTCAGATGGGCACCGTGGTGGAGCAGGCGGTGAACGGAGCGGTGGAGACGGTGCTGGCTGAGATGCTCAAAGTGGTCGGAGTTAAATTTGAGGAACTAAAAGGCCAAGTGGCTCACATGAAGAGGGACATCACGGTGCTGCAGAGGGAGAAGGCCCTCAAAGAGAAAGAGAACGACAACATTAAAGCCAAGCTGCGCTACACGGAGCTGAAGCTGAAGTACTACCGCCAGGGAGTGGAGGAGGAGCTTCAGCAGAGAGCCACGTCGTCCAATCTGGTCCGTATCCATCCGTCGTCGTATCTTCCTTCACAGAGAGGCGGTGCGGGCGTTTCCTCCTCGGAGACCTCTCCATCATGCTCGACTCAGACCAGGACCAACGACGGCCCACTGAGCAGAAACAATCAAGGTGATGAGCACAGAGATGCTTTACTGTTAATGTAGTTCTAAAGTTACGTCAAAGACTACAAATCTTTATTTGTAGACATCCAAACAAATATAACATCATATTAAAGCTCTAGTTTAAAATACTAACGGTCATGCAGAAGTGGATCATGGAGCAGAATTTCAAGTAGTCTTATTTAACCCAGGTTAATTGAATTTGATTTAGCCCTCTATTTTTTTTCTTTGAGAGGGGAGTGACCTCAGTGAACCTCCATAAATTATGATTAATCGTTTTTCATTTTATTTTGTATTTATTTATTTATTTCCCTATTTCTTTCCTAACATATCATAATCTCACCTGAACTCCGCTAAAATCTATCGACCAATCAGAGCTCAACCCACTTATCATAAACATCCAGTTTGAAAGTATTTTTGTGAAATACAATTATTATTATTTAAACTTACCTGTGTTTGGATTTTGTTGATATACACTCACCTGAGCTCCTAGAGACCTACCTTATTTTTTCTTTAGTTAAATTTGGCTTAAACGCTCATTTAAAATTAGCCCACATGCTACTCTTACTTGTATGTTTCTTTGTTTAAACTCCCAGAATTCCCGTCTCCACACACCAAGAGGAGGCGTTCAGCCAAAGCTCGCTGTCACTCAGAAGTTTCCCCCTCAGACCCGATTGAGCTGCAGCTGGCGGCCTTGCTCCCCATGAACACACCTGCAGAGTCTGTGGACAGCAGCACAGGTAACGGGCTGAAGTGTTTGTGTATCTTCACATTCTGCATGCTTTGTACAAAACTGTGACTTCTACTTTAAACGCCATCAAATCTAAGGATAAACATCTAAAACAACATTTTCAATAAATAAACAAAGTAAGGAGGTGAAAGAGAAATGCTTCAGTTAAATTTAGGAGGTTAAAAAAACGAGACTGAATTCATGTGTTATCTTTGTGCAGTTTTGTTCTCTCCCACCGAGCAAGACACGCCTCGGAGCCAGGATGACGATCAGGAGGATTGTGAGTGGAGCATCACCGTGGAGCCGTTCACAGAAGCTGCGGACGATGTCGTGGACCCTCCTCATGTCCAGACTCTAAATCTGGACTCTGAGCAGCAGCAGTCAGGAGGAGCTGGCTCTCTGTCCCCGGATGGATCCACCCACGCCGATAGCTCCACTCTGCCCTCTGCTGCCCCACAGGTGAATTAATCAAAAGCTACCTCTCTGAATGAGTTTGGAAGGACCGCATGAGGACGCAGAGGGAGAAAGAAATGCTGAAGATCAGAGAGAAATCATCCATTTCTGAAAGTCATTCTTGTTCTCATTGTTTTTTATTGCAGGTGAAGCAGGAGCCCCAGCAGCAGCAGCAGCAGCAGCAGCAGCAGCAGGAGGTGATCTGCATTAAAGAGGAGCCAGAGGAGGAACAGGAAGTGACAGCTGCCCTGCTGCTGGACAGCCAGGAGCAGCAGAGTCATCCTCCAGAGTCCGAGGTAAAGCTTGAATGAAGCGTTTGTGTCGTGTTACAAAACAAATAAGTTTCACTGACTTGTTAAAGGAATGTTTCTGCACAGTGTCAGAAAGTCTTTGTTAGTCCTGCTTTGCCTATTCACCCCAACCACTTGTAGAATATTATAATTTAAACCCCCAACCAGTGAGATGTGTAGAGAGTGAGATGATAAAGGTATCTTACTCTCTGATCATTAAGGAAACATGCAGCAGCCAGTATGTCCTCCTTCTAACTTTAGATTCTGCTCCTGAATGCTCTGGATTTGTTTGGACCAGAGAAGGTAGGCGCTTTTAAGATCCCCCCCACACGGCCGTTTTGGACGCCCCTCGGTTTGTCAGATATGAGAGCAGTTATCAGGTCAACAGGTGTTGCAGAGATGGAAGCGGTCAAGAGAAGTGGTTCAGATAGAAGTGATTGTACCCGACCTAAAAAGCCACTGCATGTTTCTAATAAGCTCCACGAGCAGAAACGTGTTCAAACTAGGATCAATATTGGAGATGCTTTTGAAAAATGGAGAGAGGTTAGAACACAGAAAGGTTTACAGACCCATGCAGAGCTGGAGAAACACTGAAGCTTCAGAGTCCACCACATGGTGACCTGAGTGAGCATCCACTCTAGAGAGGAGGAGGAGGGGGGGAGACAGCTCTCTATGATGTTTAGAATTTAGACTGCAGTACCCATTTTAAACACTAGGGGTCAGAGTTACATACTGCTGCTTTGAGTGCACTCAGGTATTTGTGTCAGGCATTTAAATCCAGAAACAATCTCTTCAGAAGAATGACTCCTTCTTTGTCTTTCCTTCAGATCAAAAGCTCTGATTGGTCAGAACATCAAGAAAACCAAAGGAGTCAAATTTCAGCCTTCAGCACAAACTCATGTGAGTAGATCTGTGTGGAAAGATTTCAGAATCATTAATTTCTTTGAAAAACCTTACAACTTCAAACCTTTCTGTGCCTTCGTTCTCAGATCTGATGCCCACGCCGGCGTCCTCCCTTCAGCCCATCATCCCCCCTCGCCAGTCAGATCAACATCCCTGGACCAACGACCTCAGCCTTTATGAAGAGTACAAGATGCGCAGGAACGAACTCCGTCGAATGAACCTGAACAGACGACGGGAGCTCGAGAAGATGCTGCCTCAGCCTCTGCTGGCCGACCTGGTGAGTTACTGATCAGCGTCTCGTGGTCGAAGTCTCACATTTAAAGTCTCAGAGTTTAACAAAGTGTCTTATTGTTGTTGTGTTTTATTGTGTTTTACGATTTTGTCATGTTGAAGGTGCGAGAGCGTCGAGAGAAGACCAGGTTGAGGGTCGCCAGATGGAGGGCGAAGAGGAAACTCCAGGCGGGTCTGAACCAGATTCAGGTGAATAAAAACCGTCACCTGACACAAGCAAGGTTCTAACCCAGGCGGCTGTGGCTCAGTGGTACACTGGTCGGTTGTCTCTTAATGTATTTTCGGGTAGAAAGTGATGTGCATACAACATTTCAAAGATTTAGATCCGAGCTGTCTGTTAATTAACCTGCTGTGCGAGGTGTTTTATGGTTCGATACCTTCACTAGATCCTTTTTTAAGATTTCCTGATCAGTTCATGACCTGATTGGACCGTTTCCACTACATGGTTTTAGTTTTTGAATCAATGGTTCTTCTTACAGACCTCAGTGCTCCTCTCTCAGGAGTTCTCAGGTATCAGCGACTTCCCTCCTGACAGACTAAGTTCTTATTTTGTGTCTCTCTCTCTCTTCAGGCTGAAGGTGGCGCTGTAGGTCTTTCTCCGAATGGCTTCCCCATCAGCAGCCAGCAGCAGCAGCTCAGAGAGCCTTGTGGTAAGAGGAGACTCAGTCTGGACTTAATGTTAGAAGTGCTGTGTCCGATACTGGTGATGGCCGGTAGACGAGAAGAAGTCAGACAAAAGGTGGAAAAATGAGGTCGAAAGGGAAGCGAATGCGAGGGATTGCATGCTGGAAATCACCGTGGAGGGCCATGAACTCTTAGCCAGCAGTAAATAAAATGCTTCACATGTATTTTTCAGGCATGCATTTAAAGTCCTGAAATCTTCCTGAACTGTTTTTGGGGTGAGCTGAAAAAAACAGACTCAGTGTGCAAAGAGCTTAACATGAAAATAAAGGAAACTGTGTCGTGGATATATTACATTTTCAGACAATTTCAAACATTACAGTAAAGCTGGATCTGTTCAGATAAAGAACCAGAGATTGGCTGTAATTAAGCGTTTACGTTGAGTTGATATTTTTCCATCCAGGTGACGTTCATTGCTTCACTTTTTTTTAACCGATAATTGTGTCTTGTTTCAGCTGCGTCCTCCAGCGCTCAGCAGAGACAGAGCTCCCTGCTGCCTCCGTCCAGCAGCTTCCTCAACAACAGTCTACCCTTCATACCCTCCTCCTCCTCCTCCTCCTCCTCCTCCTCGTCTTCTGCTCTCCACCTGAGCGGCTCCAGCATGGCTCTTCATCAGCACACTGTCACATCATCATCGTCATACCCGCAGCAGATCGGCCTATCACAGCACGACATCTCTCTGATAGACTCAGATATCATCCAGTGCCGTGTTTAAAATGAGAGACGTGTTCAGGAGGTGTCGGACTCTCCTGCAGGATATAACGAGCAGACATCTTTGTTTGTGTTTGCAGTAAGTAGACTCAGTAGTAAACAGTTTGTGCTTGAAGTATTTGGTGTGGTGTCTCAACACAATAAGAGTCTGAGAGGCTGCATGCTTCATATTCTTTACTGAGCCCAGATCACAAAGTTTCACTCCACGATGTTAAAACTAAAAGTCCCTGAATCTTCAACAGTCTGTACAGAACTCAACATTAAAAGACTCAGTTACACAAAACATTTATTGTTGATCAAACTACATCAAGTGTGATGAATTCAGATACTGAAAACACTTCAAAACATTCAGAATCACATCGACCGACCTGAGCGTTATCGCTTTGCATTTTAAAGCTTTTACTGATATATAAATGTGGACTCCTTCAAAATAAGAGCCTCTGTATCTGTCTGCACATGGTTACTGTTCATGTATTTCAAAGTGGATTTTATGTGATGGTAATGAAACACGGCGCCATGCAGACGAACCGTCGTCGTAGTTTTTAGTCGGCAGGTGAATGTCTTTTAAATGTCGGACCGAGAGTTTCACTGCGTGGTGGATTTCTGTGAGTCAGTCCGTCCAGGAAGTTGCAACGTTACCATGCAGCAAATTCAACCAATCCCCAGCCTTTATGTGAGCATGCACTTTTCTTCAACCAGCCTATTTCATTCCTACAGATTACAAATCTGTGTGCACATTTTGAATTTGTAAATGCCTTTTTATTTTTATCCAAGCTGAGCCGTCGGGCGCTCAGTCATAATTTATAATTTTACGCTGCAGCAATAAAAACACAGCGAATCCTGGAGGGACTGTCAAGTGGACTCTCTTTTGTTTTAATGTAAATCATATGAACGCCTGAACCTGGTCTAATGAGTACACGAGGAAATAACCTGAGAAGTATTCCCGTTAGCGTGGAATAAAAAGACACTAAGAGAACATGCACACTAAGAATGAGATGATTTAAAACAGGTCATGAGGATATTCAGAATGTAGCGTTTCTAATGAAAACATGTGGAATAAGCTGATATATTATTCTGAGTTCTTTGTGTGTAAACAACAACACACAGCCTCTTATATGTTTGTGGACATTCTGCGATCTGTAAACAAGTCAAACACACCGAGAGGATGAAGGTCACGAGAGTTAGCATGACTGGAAACTGGGATCGAAGCTAAACACTCCTGATGTAAACAGCTTAAAGAACGATGTGGGATAAAGGTGGAGATGTTACCATGTAACCTCTGTGACCTCTCACCTGCAGGTGTTCCCTGGAAAAATGCTTTTGTTTTGAAGTTTAAGTCAGAACAAACCAATGATTTGAATCACCTGATGACCTGTTCGGTGTAAATAAACATCTAAAGATCTGTAGAAACAGGAACTTTCTTATTTACAGGCACAAAGTTTAAAATGTTTAAAACTACTGTGTGTGTGTGTGTGTGTGTGTGTGTGTGTGTGTGTGTGTGTGTGTGTGTGTGTGTGTGTGTGTGTGTGTGTGTGTGTGTGTGTGTGTGTGTGTGTGTGTGTGTGTGTGTGTGTGTGTGTGTGTGTGTGTGTGTGTGTGTGTCTGTGTGTCTGTGTGTGTGTGTTATCCGCTGACTATCTTCTGAGAAATGGCGCCGGGCAGTGTGTAGAAGAGCAGGGCGAGGAACAGCGCTGTGATGAGCAGCACCAGGCCGATGATGATGTACTTCTTGTAGTTTTTCCAGATGAGGTGGAAGAAACACTTGAATGGATTGACGAACCACGAGAAGGACGTGTCTGGACGACTGCGGGATGAAGAGGGGAGAAAAGATCGTTCAGTTTTGTTTTTGATAACTTTTTAATCGGGGTACACACTGGACAGATTTGAAGTCAGTTAGCCCACTTCAACAATCGAGGGGCCGTTATTTTACTGCTACCCATTGAGTCGGAGCCTCCTCTCGAAGGTCATTTCTGCTTAGCTTAGCAGACTGAAATCCAGGACAAGTTTTGCTTTGTACAAAGAGGAACCTTTCTGTTCCAGTGCCTCTAAGCTAAAATAAAAGCATGACATTTGTTGAATCTGCACAAAAAAGTAAGCAGGTTGTTTTGTTGGGACCTTTGAGGTAGATCTTCATAAACCCAATTCAGAGCGCCGTTTCAAGCCGTGATATTTACACCCCTGTGACATTTCGCCTTCAACCTGAATGTCTTAAAGGCGCAATGGGGGGACGAAGTGACCCCCCCCTCTGTAGTGTCTTCAGAGGCGTTACAGAGGAGAGACGGGATCAGCTGAGTCAGCGGGGGAGCACAGCGCTGTGTGTGTATGTGGAGCGCCCACTACGCCGTGCTCTCTCTCTCGCGCTTCTACAACCCTGTAAGGCAGCGAGAACTCACAGACTGGGACACCGATTGCAGAATTAATAAAACTGTCCTAAAGCACAATGAAGGCGGAGCTTATCTAAAACGCTGTTGCACATTGTGAAGGGCTGCTGTGATGTGACAAAGGAAACTGTTGAAGTCGTTGTTTGATGCAAAGAAACACAATAAAAGGATCAAACGGTGGACTGGATGAACGATCTCCTTCAGGCTCTTACTTTGGTTTCGGCAGCGGCTCCGGCTCCTTTCTCGCTCGTCCAACTGGATTCTTTTCTGCCTCCTCAGCCGTCACAAGATGAAACTCCGCCTCCACTTTCCCCTGAAGGAGACAGAGTCATGACCGTCATGAAGTGTCACCAAATGTTCTCCGCTCTGAATGAAGTTGTTGGTGTGTCTGCTGTACTCACCGTCAGCTCTCCAGACTTGCTGACGGGCCACCAGCCTCTCGCTCTCTTCTGCTGGAAGATGGAGATTTTCTCCGTCCCGTCCGTCAACATGTCTACCTTACACACCTTGGCCGTCTTTGCCCCACGAGGGAAACCGTGCAGGTCTAACTCCACCGTGCCTGAATACACAAACGCTTAAAAATCAGTGGAGAACAGATATTTACAGATCGTGTGGAGAGCTGTAAAAAATAAAGTCACACCAAGGAAGTCGTCAGAGGAGAGCGTCTCGAAGTCCCAGACCTGCAGATTGAGGATGGCAGGAAGCTTCTCCTCGGTTTTATCCAGAGAGAAAATATGCTCTCTCTTCCTCACCACCACGACCTGTCAGAGAGATTTAACAATAGTCATGTTTTCAAAAGAAACCAAGTACACCTGGTGTGTGCGTCTGTCAGCTGGTCGGTACCTTCTCAGCCGGCATGTAAAAGAAAGGGAACACAAAGCGCCAGTTGAAGTTTCCTTCTCCCGTCAGAGAGTTGTAGTGGACGTCGGTCTCCTGTCGGTCGTCCTCCAAACCTTTCAACCAGCTGCAGAGGAAGACGAAAAACATGAAGAAGTGACTAATATCTGCTCTCGTATCAGACGGAGGCGGTTTATATATTCACCCCTTGATGTAGATGTCGCTGGACTGTTGACCGGTCAGGAAGTTGCTGTCCTCCAGAATCACATCTTCTGTGTTCCAGATGATGATTCGCAGCTCGTACCTGAAGACACACATTCAGGCCCTTAGTCGACCAGTTCATGGTTCCTGAACTCCCTCCAGTAACTGACAGATGCATCAAGTCCCACAGGTTTAGTCTGACCTTTAACCCCCCCCCCCCCCCCCCCCCATATAGAAAACACAGGGACATACATGACATTACCCCAGTACTCGTAACACTGAACTTGTTCAACAGGCTGTCCCTGCATTTCACTTTGGATTTATGGTTTTTAATGTCTTACACAGTGTTCGTGTAAAGATAGAAGACAGCTCTCACCCTTTTGGTTTTCGGGGTGAAATATCCACAGAAGGTCCCGGATGAGGTAAGTCCATGGGAAACATGTCCACCCACATCTGGACCTGACCCTGCACACACACAAGAGAAAGAGCGTTCACAGTCCAGGTCAAAATGAGTTTATTTAAAGGTGACATTCCTCCTCTTCTTCTTCAGTGTGAATAAGTCTCAGAGCTCCTCTTTAACATGTGTGTGAAGTTTCTTGTTCTAAATCCACTCTGATCCTGTATTTGATCATGTCTATAAACCCCTCTATTTCAGCCCTGCTCAGAACAGGCTGTTTCTGTGTCTGTACCTTTAAATATGTAAATGATCTGTGTCTGACCACGCCCCCTCTCTGGAAGGGCTCGGGTGTACTCGGTCTTTCTCGCTCCATGTCCTATTGTTTACGGTGAGAAGGCAGACTCAGAGGGCAGAACAAACACCTAGCTGTGGGAGTGTTACTGCCCTTTGTGATGTCATGAAGGGAAAATCTCCAAACGGCCTGTTTGCGCACACATTTTCTGAAAAGTGGAGCAGGCAAAAGACGGAGAGGATGGACTTTTCTCATCACTGGGGGGTTTGCAGACAGACTAGAGGAACATGGGGAAGAGGATTTTACAGAATATGGGACCTTTAAAGATTTAATTTTGGGCGTTTTAAAAGAAAAAATTAAAAGCATGAATGCATGCTCCTGTTTGTTCTTCGAGGAAACAGTCGAGAACGTTGCACTTTGTATGAAGTACCTGGTCCATGCCGGGCCGGGCCTTGTTGAAAAGAGTCCTGGTCTCGATGTGTTCAGGAACCAGTTTACACCCCACAGCTGGAATCTCTGACCAGCGGTGAAGGATCTTCAGGGACAAGTGTTCGTAGGACTCCACCGGCTGGTCTGAGACACGAGCACACCTCACAGTTATTATGACATCACACACGTCACAGGACTGCCATGTGCACCGTTTAGGTTCAGGATCACAATAAGGCACATATCGGACTCTAAACATTCACCTGATGTAGAGAAATAGAGCACATTAAATGTTTCACCTTCATTCATGAAGAGCGTCTTCCCTGCAAACACTTTGTCGGCCAGAGTGATGCGTCCGGGTCTGAAATGAGGACCGTCCACGCCGTTCTCTATGCACAGCTTTGACAGCAGCTCTGAGGGCTTCAGACAGTCTCTCCAGGCGTTGTAACCATCGCTAACACACACACAGACGTAACAGTGAAGAGAAGGAGAGACTTCTGTGAGTAGATGATAAACACAGTTTAAATGCAGCCTTCCCTCCTTTTTTTTAGAGTTATTTTAGCATCTGAAAATAAACTTTCACCCTTAAAGCTCCTGATAAGAACATTCAGTTTCTGTTGACTTTGGCTCCCCCTGTGGCCAAAGTAGATCTTCTCTCTTAGCTGATTTTGTCCAGTACACGTGTAAGGGGCCCGATCACACAGAGACACCTCGCTAACGCAGCGCCGCCAGAACATTCATTGTTTTCCTCTGGTGCAGCGAGCTCGCCAGGTGCTCGTCTCATGTTTTTCGAGCGGTTTTTAGGCGTGCATAAAAGTTATAACGTTTTTTCAGGTTAATAGCCGCAGCGTTCAGTAATGTCACTTTTGGCCGAAGCAGCCAATCAAATCAAGTAGGAGGCTGTATCTCCTGGACTCGTCTAGATGCAAAGTGAGAGCTCTACGTTTGCTGGAATACATTTTTCCCCGGTCTTTTAGGCGCTCCCAGCTGTTCTTTCCCATGATGCACTCAGGCGGTGCCTAGTCGTGTTTCTCGGTGTGATCGAGCCCTCAGAAGTGTTGATCTCACCCTGTTTTCTTTTATTAGTTGAATGCTTCAATCTTTAAGAATCTTGCTGTGAAATACTCGTTAACCTCCTCGCTACACTCACCTACCGCGCGACAGCTTCAGGTGTTTAAAATAACTCGACAGAACAATAATCAGTTGTTGTTGTTTGTTTTTGTAGCTCATAAAAAGACGTCTGCATCACGACCACCTGAACGCTGGTCACATGGCTTACAGGCTGTACTCCATGGGGAGTCCGCAGGTCGCTCTGTGGCGGCTGTAGAAGCGGTTCTCCAAGTCGATGCGAGTCTCTCCGATCAGGTCGTCCCCTCCCACCAAGTCATAGTCGTAGATCACCACCGACAACAGAGACTCCTTCGGAAAGGTGGCGTGAAACTCAAATGATCTGGAAGAAGTAGATTAAACATTAAAAACATCTTTAGACATTTTCTGTGTCAGCTTTGAAGCTGCAGTGAGCTAGCTGCGTACCTTCCAAACACGGGATTGAGCTGCTTTGGGATGTAGTTGTCTCGGTCTTTGATTTCGTTCTTGCCGAGGCGAAGGACGATGTAAGGGTCAGCCTTCCCGTCGGGGTCAGCCGGGTGCAGGTTGGACGCCTGCAGAGAGGGAAGGACAGATGATATCAAACTCAGTTGTGTATATTGCACGTTTAATTCCCTTATTTTCTATCCTTATCCACAACAGGAGCAACTATAACCATCTCCAGGTTCATCATTTTACTCTTGCCTTCATCTGCCCAGGGACAACAGATGGAAATTAGCAAGCTAGCTAAATCTGGTACAAAGCATCTCTTCTCTTCTGAGAATAATGTTTTTTTTGTACACTGTCCCTGATTCAAATAAACGATTAAACTAAACTAAACTAAATCAGGACTATTTCAGATTCTCCTTTTTTGTTTCTGGATGTTTACTTCATCACTTTGTGTGTTGTTGTTTTGCCTCTTCACTTGCAACATTATAGAAATATGGACATTCTGCTAAAATCGAGGAATCAAAGTAAGTTTTGATGCTAAGAGTTTTAATCATACTTTGTCAGGATTTGTCATCAAATAAAAGTTGCTCTAAGTTGCTGCTTTTTGACTTTCCTGATCTGAAGAAGATCACATTAAATCTTTAAAACAGACTCACTGAGACGATGTAAACCCGTATCAGGACTTGGACCGGGCCGTTTAGAGGGATCCCGGTGTTGACTCTTAAGTGCCCAGAGTCCGCGGCGTCCTCCCAGTCCTCATCGTCACTCTCAGTCAGTTTGTAGAGGCAGAATTTCCCCTGCAGAGAACAACACAGCAGATTCAATTCATCTTTAAAACAATGAATCATTTTATTGTTTAACACAGAAGACATTTCAGCAAAGCGCCACAACCTTAAATTTGCCGACGAATCTCTCATCAGTCGATCCCTCCTCCTCATTGGCTTTCCCTCTGAAGAGGTCGTACGTTTTCACCCAATCATCAAAACCTCCAAACTCGGCTTCCAGCTCTTTGTTGAACAGCTGCAGAGAGATCATCAGAGATTTATCCATCAGACAAAAATCCTCTGACATATCAGTGGCAGGATCAAATGTTTCCTGCAAAGCTTTCTGGAGCATTAAAGGAGCAGTGTGTTGTGTTTTCTATCATCTAGTGCAAACTGTAAACAACACGTTAATATCATCTCACCATCTCATCCAGCTCTGTTTGAGAACTTACAGAAGCTAAACTTCTGGAGCTAGTGGAGTTTTCACCTTTAAGGACAACTGTAGTAAGATGAAGGTGCAAATCTGCAGATGAGATGTTGCACTGTAAACAAATACTAGAAAAGTAGTGCAGTGACCAGCTGTTAGAGCTTAGATCAGGCCCAGAAAAAGCCGGCCGGTCCTGACCTGTACCCGATGGCACGTTGGCTCCAAATCCTGTTTTTCTAGAAGAGCTTTGCAGGTGATAATGTTTCTAAACATCAACTAACAAACTTTTTTTCTGGAGAAAATCATGATTGATCTCCTGTCCACTAAGTTTCACATCATGCATTGCTTGCTATACTTCATCGACAGTTTATATCACCACTGAGACTTTGCAGAAAATAACTGATGTGGAGTAACGTCTGGTTTTATAATTCATGCATGAAACGGCTAATATGTTTGAACGACAGAAATGTGTTCAGATGAGACGCTATGAGAATAAATTCTGAAACACAGCTTCATGAGAGTCGGTATGTGTGTGCTGAGTATGTATGCTAAGTATCCACTGTTTGAGAACGGAGCACCTTTAGCGTGGCTAATTTAGCTGGAACGCCAAGTTTGGGATCCAACGTTGTTTTTCCTTTCTGCTGCTTCTTCTTCTTGTCTGCATCTGATTGGCTGACTGAGGGAAACAAACAAACGAGACATGTTTCAGTGACACAGAGCTGGAACTCTAAAAGAAAGTTAAAATATTGATGTTGATTTACAGACAGTACAGCCAAACAGCAGCAAACTAGATTCAGTCAGCTGGTTTTTTCTTTAGTCCCTTAAAGTCGTTTTCATCCTCACTAGTGATGTCAGTCTGGGACTCCTGTTGAGCAGCGTTGTGAGATTTATAAATCAAAAACCTCCTCATTTATCTGATACTGGTGTCAGTAAAATCCCTGAGTAAAATGCCTGAAACGCTTCATTTCAGCTACTGTCTCTTTAAGAGCCCCCCCTCCCTGTGTGCCCATTCTCCTCTGATTGGCCAGCTCGGTTTGCAATCGAAGGGAAAGTTTTAGTGCGCTTTCAGGTGGCTGTGTCCTTGAAAGAGCTGTCAGTGTGGGCTTGTCCTACTACTCTGCTCCATGTGCTGCTCTGACCATATTCCACCAGATGCGTAGTTTTATACCACATCGTATCTGGTAGAAGTTTTTTGTGATACGTCGGCTGAACGTCTGGTTCTGGCCAAGTCTTGCCAAGTTCTCCTCCAGAGCAGCAGGAAACCAAGTCCGGGGATTACACCAATAACTGAGCCAAGGTTTAGTTTGTGACATTATATCAATGTATTTAAAGATGGATCCACAGAATAGATCTCCTTTAAGCCATGCCCCTACATCTCACCAGGAAGCAACACACAGATCCACATTTTTAGTCGCGCTGCTAAACTTGTAAATAAAAGCAGAAACTGGAGGGTCACAGTGGAAGCTGCGATGCAGATCATGCAGCAACAGAAACAAACGTCCAGTACATCAAACCTGCAACACATTAATAAGCCAACAACTGAACTGTTTGCATGCATCTAAAATAAATAAATAAAGATAGTCAGTTCCCAGAGCCTCGAGCGGTCAGGAAAGGAGTTACAAAGCAGAAGGTCATTTGAAGAAATTTTAAAAAGCCTGTAACCACTTCTCTGGTCTTAATAACACCACTCTTAGCCCCAGGTCTGTGTCCTTACCCAGAGAGTCTACTCCATCGCTGAGCAAGCCGCCGAACACTGAAGCTGCAACGAACAACAAGGAGTGTGTGTGTGTCAGGGGAGGAGTTATGGAATAATGCTTCCATCAACATTTATAGCAGATCTAAATCAACAGAATCAGTGGTGATAGAAGCATGCATCTTAAAGATTGAGGGGGGAGCACATTGTTTTGGTTGCACTTGCTTTTTTTGGCCACTTGGGGGCAGCAACATAAAGCCATGAACCCAAATTAATATATCACCACAAAGGTTAAAATATAGGAGATTACAAGGAAACAGTTACACATCCTGCAGGTCAGAGGAATCGACCTAGAAAAGACATGTTTCTAATATTATTGCTCTTAGTTTGGTCTCATCAAAATTCTTTGTGAAAACGTTGGATCTTTATCCCCTAAATGCTCCGTTATGTTTACCATCAAGTCCACAAATGTTTGTGTCTGCTGCTGACAAAACTCCTGGCCAGTTCAACAAGGAGACACTTTAACCACTGAATTCAACGAAACACACAGCCAATCACAGGGCTCGTTCCTCTTGCCTGAGGGAGGTGAAACGCCCCCCTTAGAGGTTTTCTTACCTTTTTCAAACACCTGGGGGAATAGAGATCCATCCTTCTGTTTGGACTGAAACACAAACACACGTTCTCTTTTCCATATTTTTAAAACTTTTCATGTCGATTTGAATCGCAGTAAAGCTCAACGATCAGTGCTACCTCTTTCTCCACGGACGCGTAGTACTTGGACCACCAGTCGATGACACTTTCCGCTGATTCGTCTGCAACTGTCCGCTTCCTGCGCTTGGTGGAGCGTCGACTGCTTTTTGTCTTTCCATCCTGGATTGAGAAAGTAAAACGTGTAAAAAACAATTCAGAGAGTGGTTCAGAGAACAGAAAAGACTAGAGTTGTTTTTCTCCTAAATGGTTCAGCACCTTTTTCTTTACTTCTTTCTTCAGGGTGCGCGGGGCTGGAGGCGGAGCTTCATCCTCCACAGTGATCAGGATATCCTGCACAGTGGAACCAGGCTCTACAGAGAGCTGGGAAGGTCCTATTGGATGAGAGACAGCAGAGGCTTCTAAACTGGAGGATTAATCAATCTCATCACAAACTGAGCGTAGAGTTAGTTCAGACATGTTGAGATATTACCCTCTGTTTGCTGTGGCTCGGGCGCCAGATGGAGTTCCGGTGTGTACGAGATCGTGCGTTGTTTGGGTACCTGCACCGGAGCAGGCAGGGCCGGGGGCGGGACGTATTTGAAGGCCTTAAGGTTGTTGATGATGTGGTTTCCAACCAACGTGCTGCGCCCGAACGCCCTCCAGTCCACAGCAGTGATACTGAGAGGAGGATGGAGGAGCTCGTTATCTGGTAATTCCTGAAAGACGGAAGGAAAGAGGAGAAGCTGTTTCCTGGATCTTTAAATAAAGGTGCAGATTCTAGACCCCAAACTGTCGGCACAAAACACATGCATGTCTTCAAATGAGGAGCAGTGAGTCTACATGGATCATTGTTTCTTACCAGCTCTATGGCGTCCACCAGCATGGGGAAGTTTGGGTTGGACTTATACTTCTGAATGACTGACGAACGTAGAGTTTTACCTGCACACTCTATAAACACCTGGACACAGACAGAGGAGGGGATTAAAAACAGATCATCTCCTCTAAAGCCCGACTCAGACTGCTGGATAATCAGGCCGATTCCTCTTCACCGACAATCGCAGGGTCGTTCCCAACTCAAGACTGTATCTCTGTCCTCATTCTTTCACTCAGGACGTGTTTAGAAAATAATCTAACGAGTTAAATAAAAGTCTAATCGTGCAGCATTTTGAATGGTTTCAAATAAGACGGTGGTTTCAAAGCCACAGCTTGTAACAAACATGTTATGTTTGTGTGAGTGTACCTGAGGGCGATCAACAGACAGGAGCTGAACCTTCTTCAGCTCCCTCAGACCCCAGAACAACACCTGGTGGAAGAAAAACACACACCCAAGGTCAGTAATCAAAGTGCAGAAACAGAAATGTTAGCAGTTGGCTAACCCATTTACAAGTATTTATAGTTTCTGTGTTAAAAAATTAGTTTGCATGTACTAAAAGACACAGAAACAGAGAGGCAAACCTCGAGCCTGTAGGTGCTGAGAACAGGTCTGATGTTTGCAGGAACTGTGTAGATTCCTCCTTCTTGTTCCTCCAACGCCGGCAGACTCTGCTCTCCAGACTCTGGGATCTAAACAGTCATCACGAGGACACTTCTTTATTATATTGAGCTACATTCTACATCATAAGCTCTTCATCATTTTGTAAAATCCTGCATCAGGTGGGACTCCTTACTGGCAGGTCTTCCTGCACTATCAAATTCCTGCAGATGATCCAAAGCTCAGCAGCAAGACTCGTCTTCAACCTCCCCAAACCAGCACATGTCACTCCTCTTTTCATCTCCCTCCTCTGGCTCCCAGTTACTGCTCGCATCAAATTTAAAACTCTGCTGCTCGCTTACAAAACAGAACAGAAACGTCTCCTCCTTACTTTAACTCTCTGATCCAGGTCTACACTCCCTCCCCCCCACTACACTCTGCCAATGAAAGGCGTCTGATCCAACCTTCACAACAGGGTCCTAAGTCTCTGACTAGACTCTTCTCCTCTGTCGCCCCCCGGTGGTGGAACAAACTTCCAAACTCCATGTGATCTGCAGAGTCCCTCTGCACCTTTAAGAAAAAGCTAAAGACCCAGCTCTTTCATGAATACCTACTAACTTAATGATGATGATGATGATGTTATTTAGGATGGTTATGATGCTAATTAGAACTCTCAAGAGCAGCTGTCAATGTTGTTGATGATGACAATATATTAACTTTAATTATTTCAAAAAGGGCTCTGTCTCTGGTCACTTCCTGTCAGCTCCTCTGGTCACTTCCTGTCAGCACCTTTGCTCTGCCTCTGGTCACTTCCTGTCAGCACGTGTGTCTGATTGGACTTAAAGCTCTAAGTTTTAACTTCCTGTCGTTGTCTCCTCCTTTCTTTCTCCTTGCTCGTGTTGTTCTTACTCTTTGATGTTCGTGGCGTTGGATAAAAGCGTCAGATAAATGAAATGTAGATTTGTAGGTTATTAAACGGAGTTTGCAGTACAGACCTGCAGAAGTTCAAAAGCAGCCAGCAGGTCTCCTCCTGATTGGCTGCCGCAGTGCAGCGGGCTGTACTGGAGGGTTGGAGGCGTGTAGGGTTCAGAGTTTAGCCGGATTTCAGGCACCGCCACCGTGGCTCCCAGATACTCGGCTTTACCCTGCCAACAGCCGGAGGATGGAGAGGATAGGTGAAGAGTTCAATTCAAAGTTTTTACATTCTACACGTGTACGTAGTATTACCAGAGCGTCGTCGTCATACACCTCGATGAGAATACGTGGCGGCTCCTCCTTGATGTGCTGAAGATCTCCGCTGAGCTGCAGGCGGCTCATCGGCAAACACTGATTCCATGTTGGACTGAGAGTCTGACTGATGATCTTAAAGTAACACAGACTTGCCCGATTACGATGAGCACACATAAAGACATACAACATTTATTTAAAGGTACAAAACCATCTAGAGCTGCAGAATGGAAATGTTGTTTCCCAATACAATAATACAAAAATATTATGTCTTACATGTTCAAGACGTTATCACATTTTGATTTAATATTTTATTTCTAAACAATTATTATTTAAGTAATTTATCGACAAGTTTAGACAGCAAATATCAAACCCAGGCAGCTAGACGATCTGACACAGTATGACCAGATACAATGAGAGCATGTTCTGATACTGTACGATAGGATACATTACGATATGATAGGATATGATATTTCAAGATGTGACTTTGGCTTTGGCCACATGTAGTTGCCTCTGTAGAGGGAATAAAGAAACATAAAGAAAAGCATCCTGGGATCACAGCTGTGCGTTAACACACTTACGTTGGTGGTTTGGCTCTGAGACAGAAAGGTGACTCGGGCAAAAGGGTCCGACAGGCCGCTGTTGTCGGCAGCAATCAGCCCACGAGCCTGATACATGTGACACCTCAGTTGGAACTGATGTTGCTCTGGAGACACAAATAAAACATGGAGGTCAGTTTGAGTCAAATGATTCTGTAAATCTAAGAGCCAGAGGCCGAACTGCAGACCGAAACTCTTTTATCAAAACCCTCATTTCAGCCTCGGCCTCAAACTGTTCGTTTCTACTGCTGTTTCTTTAAAGCCCCCCCTCCCCACGTGCCCACTCTCTTCTGATTGGCCGGCTCTCTGGAAGCCTTCTGGAGGGGCCAAACACTGCAGGGCTGCTAGGGGAGGGCTTCTCTCCAGAGCTGGGAGAAGAGAGTCTCTGTAAGAGGTTTCAGAGGCTTGAAGCCGTCTGGGGAAATTCTTGGTTTCATATCGGGGAGCTATGGCATGATTTACAGAACAAGGCGTTTAGCGCCCCCTGCAGACTCATCCTGGGATTACTCCAACACACGTTTACCTCATGATCTGAAACTTTGCCCACATTTAGTTTGAACATCTTGAGAGTTTATAATCGGGGATGAGCAGAACAAAAACAGTAACACAAGTTGCAAAATCTTTAAAAAAAAAATGGAGAAACTGTCTTCTTCTTCTCTTACCTGCGCTGACAAGGCGTTTTGGAGGGTTGCTGGCGTCGGCTCCCCCTGTGGCAGGATGGAACCCTGCAGGTAGGTCATCCAGCATGTGGATTGAGTCGGCATATTTTCCAAACCACAGAAACACATCCAGCTTGGCTTGGACTGACAAGCCTGCAACACGCTTCCCTGGAGGCTGAACACACAAACACACCGGCCAGTTTTCTCTCTGCCAACATTCCTGCAGAGAACGACGTCTAAGTTAAGATCTGTGTGTGTGTGGGGGGGTGGGTTACCTTCAGAAACAGTGTGATGATCTTGCCACAGTGGACTCCCCGGGCCTCCTGGTCACTGGAGAACAGCAGGTCTCTGGCTCGGACCCGAGCGTATGCAACACGCTTGTTGTTGCTCAGCAGCCACACAAAGAGGTCTGGAACTGTGTGCTGAGGCTGCAAAAAAACCATGCACAGGTGTTCAAGACAGGTAGGTAACCATCAGGATGGAAATGGAACACACACAGAAACAGAGTGAGTATTGTACCTCCACCACAAGAAAGCGTAGTTTCTGTGTGAGTTTCGTTGCATTCTGCAGCGTTTCTTTCACTCCGCCCACTTTTCTCTTCCTGTCTCCCAGGCTCTGAGCATCTCCTATCATACTCTCCTGAAACACATAAAACACACATTATTTTCACACTTCATCTCAACAGCTCACCCCAAAGTCCATCATGTAGAACACTTGTGTTAACTCCTCACGTTTGCCAACCAAAGAGCAGCGCTTGTTGTCAAAAAGACGAATAAATGTAATTATCTACTGCACGTCTTAACCCACAAATAAACAGACAAATCTTGATAGAGTTCTCTTATGTAACTGGCAAGTTAACAAATTAAGATTTATTATTAAGCAGAAGCAATTACACGTTGTGAAAACACTCAAAAAGCTTTAACATGAAACATCTTTGCTGTAAAGATGTAAATATGTTTGATTTGATTTTAACTTCTATTTTTATTTTTAATAAGTATATTCCCATCCCCTGTTTTCTGGAGCTGCTGTAATGCACAAATTTCCCCCACGGGGATCAATAAAGTTTATCTTTATCTTTATCTTTAAAGAAAAGGAGCAGGAGAGGAGAATATAAGGAAAAATAACTGTTAAACCTGAACCTCTTGTTTATTAGGATTTTAAAATTCTGAATATGTTTGTCCTAAATGTGCAACAGAGACAGAGTCACAGATTACTTCAACACAAACACTGAGCGTTTTATAAATGAGGAATTGTTTTCAGTGTGTGTTTCTGTGTTTGTCAGATTTTCCCACCAGTTCCTGTTTACACATGGTGAGGCGTTTCTTGTCCAGCTGCGTGAGGAAGCTCGACTTCAGCTCAGCCTTCAGCTTGGCCTCGGCTGCTGTGATGAAACTCCTGCAGAAGAAAACGAGTCCAAGTCAACAAAACCACTGTGGCTGTTTTTTTTATAGCAAAACCTTAAAGGTCCAATCAGTGAGCTGTGTAGAGAGTGAGATGATAAAGGTATCTTACTCTCTGATCATTAAGGAAACATGCTATGTTGAAGTGCTGGCTTCTCTGACAACAATGCAGCAGCCAGTATGTCCTCCTTCTAACTTTAGATTCTGCTCCTGAATGCTCTGGATTTGTTTGGACCAGAGAAGGTAGGCGCTTTTAAGACACGCCCCCACACGGCCATTTTAAACCCCTCAGAAAAAGGGGCGTCATTAAATACTCAAAAGTTCCTTAAAAGTTGAAAAAAGTCTGTCAAAACTTTTCCTCAGGTGTTTCTGGGAGACAGTAGCGGTCTATAAGTGCTTGGGATTTGATTGTGTGATTACCTCGCGTCCATACAAAACTCTTTGAGGACGATTTTGAGCATTGGCTCCGCCCCTGGATCTGACTTCTTGTGTAGCTCGGCTGCACTGGCCACGCCCTCCTCCTAAATGACACAAAGGGAAAGAGCGTAAATCAAGCCGCTGACATTCAGATAAACAGTTTGATGAGTAGAACATGTGGTGCATGTGTCAGCGTGTACATACAAACAGGACAGCGATGTTCTCCAGCATGTTGGAGTTGTACAGTCGGTAGGTCCTGTCATCCCACTGACCGAGCACATTGATACAAGGCTTCTGCTTCTCCAGAGGAAGATACATGTAGTATCTATAAACACATATATATAAACAGTTAGACACAGAGAAGTTTAGATTCTGCTCCTGAATGCTCTGGATTTGTTTGGACCAGAGAAGGTAGGCGCTTTTAAGACACACGGCCGTTTTGGACACCCCTCGGTTTGCCAGATATGAGAGCAGTTATCAGGTCAACAGGTGTTGCAGCGATGGAAGCGGTCAAGAGAAGTGGTTCAGATAGAAGTGATTGTACCCGACCTAAAAAGCCTCTGCATGTTTCTAATAAGCTCCACGAGCAGAAACGTGCTCAAACTAGGATCAATATTGGAGATGCTTTTGAAAAATGGAGAGAGGTTAGAACACAGAAAGGTTTACAGACCCATGCAGAGCTGGAGAAACACTGAAGCTACCAGGTCAAAACAACAGGTGTTGCAGTGATGGAAGCAGGCAAGAGAATGTTTTCAAGCATCTTGAAAAATCCTCTTTATTTATCTGACATTGGCCATGTGCCCCCATTTTTTCTGATTGGCCAGCTCTTTGGAAGAAAAATGCTGCAGGGCTGCCAGGGGAGGGCTGCTCTCCAGTGCTGGGATAAGAGAGCCTATGTAAGAGGTTTCAGCGGCTTACATGGAGGCTTGAAGCAGTCTGGTGAAATTCTTGGTTTCAGATCGGGGAACAATGGCGTGATTTGCAGAACAAGCCGTTTAGCGCCCCCTGCAGACCACTTTTAGTTTGGACATCCAGCATTAAACATAAACATCGGCTGACGTGCCACAGTCCCTCAGATTATGTCAATCATTTATACACAACATAGAGAGAAAAACAGCCGACATCTTTCACACTCAACTTGTTTCCGTCCACGATTAGCGGTTTCTCTGGAGGCGTGGTGGACTTGGAGGTCAAGGGGGGGTCTTCTTTGACTTCTCGGGGTAAAAGAGGGGAGGATGGGGAGGAGCTGCGAGGAGAGGTGCCGAGCAGGTTACCGCTGTCTGGGACGTCCAGCGCTCTGGGACTTCTGGGGCTTCTCCTCCGACTGACAGAAGGACTCGGGGCGGGCGCAGCAGAAGGCTCCAAGATATTCCCAAAGTTACCTGAGAGGGGAAAGGAAGTGATCAAAGTTAGTCCTGATTGGAATCTGTAAACTACTTCTACTACTACTTTATTTTAATTTGACAAAAAGACCAGAGAAATAAAACAATAATTCAGGATAAATAAAGTAACACAGACACTTCTAAATGTATTCTGATTCTTACAACACAACAGTCTGTTCTGTGACTTTTGGACTTAAATGTTGATGATTAGTGAAAAGCATTTATTTGCAGACTCACCCATGGAGAACTCAAAGCTGATTGGTCTGTCTCCGATCTTCCTGTCGATCAAGGTGGCTTCAAACACCGCCCCGAACAGAATGAATCGTTCCTGGTTTTCTGCCTTCATCTGGATACAACGTCAAATGTTAGCTTTAAAAGGAGCATGCAACTTCGTGCTGTTGTGAATTGTGGAACCACAAAGTGAGTTTCTCACCTCAGGAGGAGCTTCCACAGGCATCACCTCTGCTGCCACAGTCTTCCCTTTGTCATCATCTGCTGCTCCTCCTGCTGCTCCTCCCGCTCCTCCTCCTGCAGCCGTCTTTCCATCCTTCCCTCCTGCTTTTCCTGCTTTGGGATCCTTCACTGACTTGACCAATTTGCTCAGTTTGGACTCCGAGCCTGTCCCACCTGATAGGATCTCCACCGTCAGCTCCATGTAGACACGGCCCCTGAGAGCAGCAGGGATTGGATGGCTTGTTGTTGGTGAGGTATATTCAAACAGTTGATTGAAAAAAAAAGGTGATTAAAAAAACTTTGTAAACATTGACCTGTAGGACACACCCTCTCCGATGCCCTCATTCAGCTCCACTGTGTCGTCGCCGATTGAAAAGTTGCGAGCAGAGCCGTACAGGTTGATCCAAGCGGGACCAAAAGTTGGTAAAAAGCCTTGAGAAAGAGAGAACAAGAAAGTCACTCAGAGCAGACGACCAACTCCTGAAATGATCACTCTTTACTTTTCCTTTGATTCCTTCCTCAGATATCTCATCTCCAAAAACTCTTTCTCTTTCCCACCTTCCCCTCCCCCCCAACTCAACCTCTGCCCCCCCGCCTTACTCTCTCTTTACCTCTGTCCCCGTCCTGTTCATTGGAGATGCGTCTCAAGTCAAAGTAATGGGTTCCTATTGCGACGTCGCTCATGCTCCCCTCATCCCAGACCTATGAGGAGACAGAAGACAGACCTCTGTTACATTTAGACTTTGTTTCCTTATTGCTTTGTAAGTGTAAATAAAAGACACATGTGCAGGATGTCCTTCCTTTCCCTCTCACAGACCTGGATCTTCAGTCTCTGACACAGCGGGGGGAACATCTCGGTGAAGACGATCTGCTCGTTCCACACTGGATCTGCTGTGGACTTCTGAGTGGACGTCCGACCCTGAGTGGACAGATAGGACAGATTAGGAGAAAGAATCCTAAAGAGGACGCATAGCGCTCAATGTAACTGAGTTTATATTGTCTGTTATGCATCTCGCATACAGATTCATATTTATTTTGTATCCACGGTTCAAGGGCGCCCTCTCTCAGGTGTACACGTGCGTGTGAATCGTCACACCTCAGTGTCTGAACATTCAAAATAATCCAACTGTTCAAACGTTTCTGTGAGATGATTCAGAGCATCTGATTTTACTGCAGCGTATTTTGAATTATCGTTGGTTTAAAGTCTACTATAACCCACCACTCGTTTGAAGAAGCTGACCACCACATATGGGTCTATGAGCGCGGTGTTGTCCCCGATGAAAGCCTTGGTGACGTTGGCCATGATGCTGGAGTTGTTCCGAGGAAGGCCTTCAGCTCTGTACACCTTCACGTAGAAACGAGCCCAGGGTCGCTCGGATGGGAAACCCTCTGGTATCAGCAGGTTTCTGAGGAAAAGGTCAAACAGCAATACACAAATAAGTATCAGCAACAACTTGCAAAAACTTGAATACCCAATTAAGACTCCATGAGTGTGCAGTTTTCTTTACTTTACATTGTAATACATCTCCATGGCTACAGCTCAAAAGTGCCCAAAATTACGACAATCATATAAAAGTAAGAAAATGGTAAAGTATTCACAAAAAAGGATGTGCTTTAAAGATACTAGGGATTTATCGGTCAATATTAGCTTAAAACAGCAGAGTATCATCTGCATATAAAGAGATGCAAGTATCACAGCTTTTATTAAAACTCAATAAATCTGAATAACATGAACCTTTTATTTTTTAAAGATGTATTTATGTGCTTTTTATGCCTTCATTGGAGAGATGGGGCAGTGGACAGAGCTGGAAATCAGGAAGAGAGAGAGAGAGAGACAGAGAGAGAGATTGTGGGTAAGGAGCCAGAGGTCGAACCCAAACCCGGGGCCGCCCTTCTGGAGGACTACAGCCTCCACATATGGGGTTCGCACACTAACCACTGTGCCACCAGCCCCCTATATCATCAACTTTTTAACGTCTATAAGGTTTTAAAGCAATCTGTTCAAATGTAAGCCACAAATTTAGATTATTTTATAGATCTTTTAACTTGAGCGAGTCAGTGGGAGCAAGTGAGGTCACGTCTTTCTGTTTTGTTTCTGTTTCTGTAACCTTGACCAGGAAAACAAACCATTTAGATAAAGCAGGATTAGCTTGTTCATCTATGATCAAACAGAAAAGGGTTTTGTACTTGTCTATCTGCTCGTCAGCATCGCTTGCTTTCTGTCCCGGTTGCATGGCATCACCTTTGGCGGAGACACTGATATCACACTTCACATAACCTTTGACCCCAGTGCTGATGTCACCTGGATTGTTCAGCATCGCCCACTTATTGATGAACTGGTGACCTGTGGGAGTGAGAAAGAGAATAGGGTGTTCACTGGGTGTAAAGGCGGATTAAATAGGAAATCGTGTCTGCACATTGTAGAATCATTATCAACTTTCTCTTTTGTAAGGCATTATCCCAAACCTATCACAACTGGTAGCTTTATATCTTAAAAGCTTTTGTATAATCCTCAAAGCTTATTCGGGTTAAGTGAATAAAGCATGTTAAAGCATACATTTGCTTTAGAAGGCTACCACTTCTCTAGGTACTTTAAGAGACACCTTAGAAAGAGATGCGCTACCTGGCTGTTTGTAGACGGTCCACACGTCCAGCTGGAAGGACCCAATGCAGAAACTTCTCAACATTTTCGAGTGAATCACCTGAAGAGAGAAAGAAAAACCATCTTGAGTCCAAAGCAAAGCTAATAACTCCAACAGGCTACTACTTGTCTTCCCTCAGTCTCTCCTGCCTTTCTTCAGCTGTCCAAAACAATAAAGGCAAAAAGGCCCAAAACATGTAACTTCACAAAACTAACTGATCGGTTCTTCAGAAGAGAAAATGACAGCACCATCTGCATAGAGTCGTCTACAACCAGGATCACTGCAGTGTGAAGGCTTTCTGATTTGATGTTTTACAATGTTTGAAATTAAACAAAAAACTTTTGTCAGAAATCCCTGATTTTGTTATTGTTTGTTTTATACTCACCGTTAGCTTGATGACTTTGTCGAAAAACACTTCCTTGTGTGCAAAGAAGTCAAAAACAAAATACTGAAGGGAGTAAAAACAAGGAATGAATTAGAGACCATTCAAAGATTCATTATACACTTTAAAGATGGAGTCGGCAGCTTCCTCCTTCAAAATAAAATCCAGACTTCTCCTAAAGTGAAGCTGCTCCATTGTCCCCTCTGGGCCTCCGTACATGTGTGGTGGTGACTGTGTCTGCAGAGACTCTGTCCTCTCACTGGATTTTACTGTTCTGATTTGTGACGGTTGACTCGGGACGTTTGTGGGCGGAGCTGGTGTGTTTCCTCCAGCCAATGACAGCGCAGCAGGTGAGTTTAGGAGTGGATACAATTCAGTGATTGGACGAGATTCAAAGCGGTGAATATGACGGACGTGGACGTAGCATCAAAGAAGAGAAAATATAATGAGAGTGAGGAGAAACACCAAGTGGATAAAGATCGTTCTAAAACGAGGGTGAACCTTGTGTTGGACGTGGAGTTGATCTACTTCCTGTTGGACAGGAAGGGGACAAACACCGGCGGTTAGCTTGTGCTAGCGTGCGTTAGCTTGCAGTGTAGGTACAAGCAGTAAACGTACACACTACGTCCTGCAGGGGGCGGGGCTTTTGGGGGTCATGAGCCCAGGAGGAGGAGCCCAGTTTGAAAGTTTACAAACATTTCTACTGACTCCATCTTTAAGACTGAGACATAGAAGCTTCTTATAGTTTCGTACCTCATTGAAAAAAGGAGCGTTGGTTCCTTCCTTAACCGACGTCTGTTTCTTTTCATCACCGATCTCAATCACCACACTGGGGTCAATGTTTTCTCCCACCAGCTGCCTCGCCTCTGTGATGTTGACGGCGATCTACGAGAAAGACAGAGAGCAACAACCGATGGTCCCCAAACTATCATCATCGAGTACATCATTGTTTACCGTAATGTGTCGTGTGTCCTGTTTGTCGTGGTTACCTGAAAGCTCTGTGGTTTCCCTTCACTCTGCTGGATGCGAGTTTTCAGTTTGGCCCTGTGAGATGTTGCACTGTCAGTTTCTTAACATGGTTACACAGAAATAAACAACTTTACAATCACCACTTTATAAGCTCGAGATAGATAGACGCTGGTCCCACTGTGATGCTACTTTGAGGGACAATCTGACGTTCTGTCTCCGAGCAGTATTCCTGTTGGTGGTCATCGTCACAAAGACAAACTGACGTGCTTCATGAGAGATGTGCAGCGCGTCATGTCATACCTCTTAGTGTCGGGTTTGATTCTGGTTCTGATTTCAGAGGGTCCTGGTTGTTCCTCGATGTTGTCTCCTTCTAGCAGGGACGATTCTTCAGTCAGCGCCTCCGCTTCACTGTCTACACAAACACACACACACACACACACACACACACACACACACACACACACACACACACACACACACACACACACACATACACACACACACACACACACACACACACACACACACACACACACACACTAAAGCTTGATCCAAAGGTCAGGTGACACGTTGACTGTCTTTATTAGTGAAATAAACGATACAGTTTAAAGGCTTTATATGTGATGTTTTGATCCAGCAGATGTCGCCCTTGAGCACCAGCATGAAACCAAAACAACTGGCGCTGCATTGTTGTGTTAGCATGCTAATGCTAGCGATCTTTATTCTGCTGGTATCTTCACACTGCATGTAAATTTACCTGAAATGAGCGTGATCTAGAAACACAGTTAAGCAGTGAGTACAGTATGTTATTCTTCTTTTCTCTAGTCCCTCAATTAAACAACTTTTATACACGAGGGGAGGAGTCAGCCGGCCGTCCGGGCGATGTAAACAAAGTGAAGATAGGACTCTGAAAACTCTGAAAACATCACAGACAGTGGGACTCGGGTGTTACACCCATTGTAGACAGTCATGACTCACAGAGTTATTTTCAGAGGAGATACTTGATTTCTACATTTAAGTGTGAAAAATCACATCGAAAGACTTTAAAGCTCCCTAAATGTTATCTTACATGACTGACTGTCCATGAGCTTTCATTATTGGTAAACACCAGTAAATTCATTGTGGATGTCTTGACTCAGAGATCGGGTGAGGAGTTCAGACATTCAGGGCGAGCTCGGAGTAGATCCTCTACTCCTTCACAAAGTCAAAGAACAACTAAATTCAAACTAATATAACCCTGCTCTACAATCCCACACCCGGTCTGCTGCAGAAACATTGTCATGAAAAAGATTTCCAAGGAACTTTTGAAGAATGTTGTATAAATAAATATATTGCCGTCGTGTGATGAGTGATGATCATGTTCTGTGTTGTTCTTTAAAACCTGAAGGACTCATAATTACTGTAAGTCATGTTCATGTATTTAAGTTGGAACTGTTTGACAAGGGAAAGTCTGCGTGCGTGTGTGTGTGTGTGTGTGTGTGTGTGTGTGTGTGTGTGTGTTGTTTGTTTTCCAGGCCTTACCCACAGCTCCCTTGTTTGCCAGGACCAGGTCTTTGTTTGCTTTCTTCTTCTTCTTCACTTTCAGGCCGAACATGAGTTTGGCTTTCCTGCTCACAGAAGATTTGAATCAGTGAAATCTGATTTTATCTCAAACAAATAAATTTTATGCACTCACGCTACATAATGGAAGTCAACGTCCTGAAAATGTGTTTACGACTTTTAATCATCACTGTTTTAAGGCCCCCCCCACACGGCCGTTTTGGACGCCCCTCAGTTTGTCAGATATGAGAGCAGTTATCAGGTCAACAGGTGTTGCAGTGATGGAAGCGGTCAAGAGAAGTGGTTCAGATAGAAGTGATTGTACCCGACCTAAAAAGCCTCTGCATGTTTCTAATAAGCTCCACGAGCAGAAACGTGCTCAAACTAGGATCAATATTGGAGATGCTTTTGAAAAATGGAGAGAGGTTAGAACACAGAAAGGTTTACAGACCCATGCAGAGCTGGATAAACACTGAAGCTTCAGAGTCCACCACATGGTGACCTGAGTGAGCATCCACTCTAGAGAGGGGGGGGGGGAATCAACGGCGTTGGAAACCTCCAAGTCCATCCAACAATAAATAAAGGTTTGATTAAAAATTACTTTTGCTATCTCGATCCTTTCAAACAGTTCAGACTGTGAGGAGCGAGCAGACTCTTTGATCACAGTGTCAGTCCGTCTGTGGGCTCGACTCTGATTATGTAAAAATCAAAAGAGGTGTCCTCAGGATGTTTCTAAAATACTTCTTGGGATATCAAACAATTTACCTTTAATCCTTTAAATGAAAAATGATGTGTGCTTAATAGTCTACATACATATCTCTACAATTCTACATTTCATTCATCAGACTCTTTCATCCAAAGTAATGAACACCAGAGAGTAAGAACAACACAAGCAAGATGTAGAGGCAACGACGTCAGGAAGTTCAAACACACAGCTTTAAGTCTGACATGTTTTAAAGATTGTTATTCTTCCTCCAACATCAACATCTGACGTGCACCTTCAAAATAAAACAACCAGGATTCTTTAAATCAAACTGAACGGGATGTTTCAGAGACTTAAAGCTCTTACCGCCGCTGAGTCGAAGGACTGTCGGAGGTTTCCATTCAGCCGAACGATGATGTTTTATTTCTTTGTTTTTATGAGCAGATACTCTGAGGCTCCAAGTCCTGAAGTTATCATTCAAAAACTACACATCCTTCAAACTCAATCTGGCTGCTGTTCGGAGCTTTGTGTGCTAAAAGATGTCTGAATATAAGACACCTTCTTGTCTGCTGTTGCTCCAGCTGCAGGAGACTCTTCAGAATAATCCGGCCCCCTACCTGTGGCCTGTTTTCAGGAGGATTAATGGGCCTGGCTAATGTCTGATTTGGTCACTCTTTGCACTCCTTCCTTCACTTGTAAAGCCTTCATCCTTTGACATGACAGTAAATAAAGACTTATGGAAACTTTGTCCTCATGCAGAGGCACGCTCACTGGGCACACCTGCGCCCTGATACCCAAATACATAAACCTGATCCAGTCTTAAGTCTTCTGATCTCTGCACTATTCTGCCCCGGTCATTCCTAAAGAAAATATTATGATCCTGTCGCTCTTCGTGTTTAACTTGTTGTGGGTTCTGCGGCTTGTTGTCTTTGGAGTGTTGTGTTAGTTTGTGTGTTTTTCTAATAGACGGACCCAGTGAGTAGAAGAAGTATTCAGGTCATTTACTTTAAAATGCTCGAACAACCACAAACCAAGCAGCAACCTCCGGTGTTGAAAATGAAGCAGATGCAGAAGTGTTCAAAACTGAAGTTCCTGGAGTGTCCACTAGAGGCTGGCTGCAGAAGCACAGGAAGTCACATACACACCCATTCTAAAAAGCCTGTTTTTAAAGCAGAGATGAACATGTTTACAGCCTGGTTCAAAAAACCAAATAGGTGTGATTAGGACAAAAGTTCCTTAATGGAGACCGACATCCATAGGACTCCAGCGCCCCCTGCAGGAGCAGATGGGCGACGTATTTCAGGCTTCTAACATTTATATTTACAGTCTGTGGTGGAAACCTTCAGAGCTGAAGGTGTTCCTTAAAGGTCTCCAAAGGCCAAAACAAACCCCTCACAGGCTCTCTTTGAAAACGTTAAAAATAATAGCGATTAGCTTGTGCTAGCATGTAATTGGCAGCAATAAAAGGTTGACCTCACTGCCCTGACAATGTTTGCACAAGGCTTAAACTTTCAGTGTCAATTACATAAGTACAAAACTCATCGAGGGAGACGACGAGAGGGATGTCACAAACTCCTGATCCTGATTCGTCTTTTACTGAAACCCAGAATCAAGACGGACACGACATGAAAGAGAGAACACCTTCCAAGGGTTAAACTCGGCTTGGAAACATTTTTCACAGAGATGCTCAAACTTTGAAGAGACGAAACAATTAGTTGAGTTTACTTCTGATTGGAGGAGAACTGAAAACAATGAGTCCAGTTTCTCACAGGATGATTAGAAACACATTTAGGTCTACAGAGTTCTTGTGTGTCAGCAGGATCTGGATCAAACAATACAGACCCTTTAGTTTGAGTCATCAAGGATAATCAGGTGTTTACACATCTCACTGCTGCTCCTTTATCGTTTTTACAGCTCTGCAAATTACCAGAGAAAGGTAAACAGTTCATGAGTCAGGAACATGCGGTGGCACGTTCATGTTTGAGCATCGCTGAATGATACTCCTGCATTTGGTTGACAGTTAAGTGAGTTTAAAGAGACACACACATCAAAACGGAGCGTTCTGAGAGAGCTGGTTTATACAGGCTCACAAACCTCCTCTGGTGCTTGATTCATGTTATATTTTGAACAAAGCACAGATGTTTCATTTAGACCACAGGGGGCTGTTTGAAAAGATGGAGGAGGACTGTTTGAAAAGATGGAGGAGGGGACTGTTTGAAAAGATGGAGGAGGGGGAGAATATGTCGTCTTTAAAATGATTATTTCCAGACAATCCTGCATCATTAACCCATCGAACACAGACCCGGTTCTAGAACAAAATGAGTCAGAGCTCACCTGAGATTAAAGAGAGTGCAGCAGCTACAGCGATCGCGGCAACAGAAATGAAACATAGTGTAGGTGTTACGGGCCCCTCATGAGGTCGCCTGTCATGACCATCAGATCATGGATGTACTGAACATGATCTGAGTCTCTGTTGCTGAAGAAGTTAATAAGAGGAACACTTTGCTGTCCTGGTTTCTTTGTGCTAATCACACAGAAGACATCAGATCACAGGATCAGCCCATCTAAGGCACTTTACTTTACAGACATGTGAGCCTCAAACGAGACTTCAGACGTTTGGTCTTTTCTTGCTTTCCTTTGGATCAAGATAAGCGACTGTGCTGGAAACTTTCCCAGAACATCAGCCTGAAAACAAAAGAATGTCCTACCTGGGTTTGGGGTCCATCTCTGCAGTCAGAGGCCGATGTCAGTCAACAGATCGTGCAGCTCGATACGCTCTACTGCATCCCGTCTGCAGGCGTCAGTTCAGGTAGAGTCAAGAGTTAAGTCTCAGGTGAACGTTGAATAACAGCCGCAGCGAGTGATTGGAGGTTTGACGTGTTTGCTCAGAGGATGAAGTCGTAAAGAGGACGGAGCTCTTTGTTGATTTTACTCTTTCATTACCTGGTGGGACGTTCAGGAGCAACACTTTGAGTTTCTGTGGGATGTGAGGGGATAAAGTTTGTTTAGCATCTTGTCCTGTATGTTTATGTTGTTCTTACTCCTGATTATTGGGAGTGCTGGAATCAGGTGACTCAGGTGGATTTAATTGAAACATTTGTTTTGTCATTCTTTTTATTTCCTGTCTCATATCCTCTTGTTTCAGTGTTTAGACAACATGTTCATAGTCACAGTAAAAACAACATTCATCACCTGTTATTTGCCTTTACGTGTGGAGGGTCGTGTGTGTGTGTGTGTGACTCTTCATCATGTGTCCAGGATGCAGGAAGCTGGCAGTGTTAACAAACCCGCCCCAGGTAAACATGACACACCTTCACACCTTCAGTCAGGGACATCCCCCCCCCCCCATCACATCCGATGATGAACTCATGATGTTTCTGTTTATACGCTGACCAACATTACACATTACACAACAAATATGAGACCCAAAAAAAATCAGATTTATATAAACAAATAAAAGTTAAAGTGTCCTCGGGCAAGACACTTGACCCCAAGTTGCTCCCACTGCTTCGTCTGAGATGGATGAACGTGTATGTCTTCTTCTTTCAGTGCGGTGAGTTTCTATGAGTGTAAATAACATTTGGAAATGTAATTCCCTTCCACATGTCTGACATTTTATAAATAAATGTACCAAAAACTCTTCAAAACAAAACTTTTATTTATACATTTCTTCAAGTGCATTTACAAAAATGTGATCCCCACTTCAACAACGCAGTAATGTCAAGTTATAAACGTCTATTCTATACGTTTTATATGACCAAAAAGTTAAAAAAAAACTATCTGTCAGTACGCATGACTTGTTGCTTTTTTCTCTGTTTGAACAAATTCATTTCCATTTATAGCAGACGACAGTTTAAAAGTCTCTGAACTTCATCACTCTGATGTGTTCTCTCTCATCGTCCAGCTTCCAGCTCAACCACGCTCTTCTTCCCAAAACTTCCAGTGAAGACTTCATAAAATAATCCCTCTTAATGAGTTTATTATTTCTGCCAATTTCCACAGTCTGTGCATGCTGTGTTCCGTCAGCGCCGTGGTTTAGCTCCGTCAGCCACAGTAGGTTAGCGCTGACGGACCGCGGCACACACAGAAAGGGGAAATTGGTGGTCACTGTTTTGGGTGGAAGGTTTTTTTTCTGTCTCTCTTCAGGACTGAAGATACTTCCACATATTTCACTTTAAACGTCTTCCTTTATGAGGTCGACCTCCATCTTGTTTTCTTCATCCTCACACGATGATCTCTTATAAATATCTGGAGACAAAATAGAAAATAGAAAGTTAACAATAACAGAGACAACACCTTCCTCTCTGAGAATATGTGATTTATTGGTAAAGGGATTTTCAGACAGGAGGCGGTGGTGTGCTCTCAAACCCGTTTATAACCCTCGGCGAGCACAGCACACGCTGCATCCTGTCTGAAAACCTCTTCACAGTTCTTTGCAGACAGAAACAATCCCATAATGCTCAAGGCTGATTCATGAGGACTCAAACCCCCGTCATCATATCAGAGGAACCAGAAGTGTGATAAAGACACTCTGTTCATGCAGCCTGATTGGAAAGCAGTGAAAGGCATCATGTCAGATTGGTTTAAACTTTGAAGAACCAATCAGGTCAAAGCTGCACGTCTGACTTGTGCATTAAAGTTCCTCTGAGAATTTCAAGGAGCTGTCCTCCTGAAATTCTCCTGATATCTTCAGGAGTGCATGTGTGAAAACGGCTTTAGACTGTAAACAAGAAGAGGACATATGAAGTTTCTTACACCTGCATTTTTCAAAATCACCAGCAGGATTCCAATAATTGAATAGAGGCAGAACAGTTGTCCTCATTACAATAATAATATCTGCTTCTTGTGCACAGTCTTAAAACTAAGAAAACAAACCATGACATCATCGTTAAATCCCAAAACAAGCTACAAGCTACATGAACGCAGGTCTGGGTTCATTCTGGAGATGAACCTTCAGATGACAAAGGTACGGTGGCCGGTTCAGTGACGGTCGACGATGGAACTTCCCATCTAAATAAAACTTTCAGTGCATGGTCTCCTCTCTCTCTCCCACAGATACACTGTCCCACACAGCGCCCCTACAGGCCTGGAGTATGTACTTCATTTGGAAAGGCTGAACGTGCAAGTTTTCTGTGTTTGCAGTTGTTTCTGAATGTGTGTTTTTGACTTCTTGTTGTTGCAGCACGTTTGATGTTAATGCAGTTGGTTCAGCTTTTTGCAGCACGTTTTGTTTCTTTGCAGCATGTTTCAGCGTTGCATTTGATTAGTCTCAGCGTTCCTGAATATGCTGCACGTGTACGTCTGCCGGCCACCGCACACATACAGGATCATCTCAGTAACTGTCTCTCATGCTAATCACATTTTCATTTCTTGACATTATTATTAACATCATATATGAGTAGAGAGACTCATATCTTTAATGTGATGCTACAAACCCTTCATATCATCCTTTTGGAGAATCTACATCAGGCTGGCTACACACTGGACGATTTTGGCCTGATTTGAACACCGCAACGATCCAAAGATCGTGTTTGTATGGTTCGATCCCAGGCTCTGAACTGATTACTTGTCCAAATAAACCTAAAGTGTCACTACGTCATCGGTTAAGATTTGAAAATCGTTGAGTGTGTAGCCGGAAAGTCACAACAGGCGACAGTGAGACCTTGCAACTTAACATGAAGATGCGAGCTCAGACGGGCAGTGACCCCCAGCTTAGATCGAGCCTCCTACCTTTGATGTGCTGAATAAGAAGTCCTTGTAGGATGAAGAGTTCATACGATGAACTGCTGCATGAAGATGCTGGCTGAGTGCTGTAAGAGGTGTTTCAGGACAAGACAGTGTGGAGGGTCGGTGTCAGACTTTGTAGACCCTCTACAAACGAGGACAACCGAGGCTTGGTCGGCAGGTAGGATCGGAGGACTTCAGAGGAGGAAGTTGAACCGGCAGAACCGGATGAGCAGTGAAAGCTAGTCAGAGATTTGAAAGATGCAGGAAGTCTTTGGAGTCGCTGGAGGTTCTCTGTGAGGTCACAGCGAGTTGATGCGATTGATTTTGAAAAAAGATGATTTATCAATGACAGCCAAGGTGCAGCATTTGACCTTTGACCTCTGATGAATCCCTGGATTGTGCTGTTTGTTGGACTTGAAATGAGAAGATGGATAGTTGAAGGAATCAGGAGGGAGAAAACTGGCCGCGTGATCTTTTATACATTTCCAAGGAAGAGAAGAAAGAGCTTTTGTCTTCAGGTAGACGAGAAGTTGAATTAAAAAAAAGAGTTTGATCAGTTAGAACTTCTTCACAGGAGGAGGAGGAGGAGGAGGAGCAGCTTAGTGACCAGGAAGATTTCAAAGCAGGCCGGCATGAAGGGTGAACAAACAGGGCGCTGAGAGAACGAGGTAAGGATGAATGTGAGCGGTGGAGTTAGGAGTACAGTGCATCAATACCTGCAGGAGTGAGAACCAGAGCTTGTAGAAGGTCGGACAGAGAGACGATCCCTCTCACCACATCGTCCCTGTCCACCAACACCAAACGATGCACCTGGAAGAAAAAAAAACAACAAATTGGACGAGAGCCAATCAAGATGAGCTCAATCATCACCAACAGCTGACTTCAAGTGGAGGTGAATCAACAGTGAACGTGAATGATTTCAAACTATATCTTATTGCTGTGACATCACAACTCTGACCACTGTGGTGCCCAAAGATTGACGTTGACAAGCCGCCATTACTTTCTGCGTTACTTTACAATCTACGCCAATGTAAACGACTTCAGGAAGAACCTGCAGAGCTCTCAGCTGCTCTAAAAGTCTGGAAAAACTTTCATCAGCAGCTGTCTGACATTTTTAATGCAATCATCATCCTTGCTGCTGTCACAGTAAACGGACAGCAGCAGATGCCACCGCAGTAATGGCGCCACCACAAGATGGCTGCGCCCGCAAACCGGCTGTAGGGATTGGTCTATAGGCAAGGTAAGGATTTGGTGGTGGAGCTAGCTAACTAGCCTAGCAGTTTACCCCTTATGTCATATCTTGTGTTGCTCTGATTGGCTGTAGCATCTAAAGGCATTTGGGGTCTTTGCTCATTGATAACAGCTAAATTGCTAAATTGGTTTTCCCAAGCCGGCGTGCATGTGTGCTACCTCAGCCTTGGCGATGCGGTCAATGACGGTCTCCAGCGTCTCATGGGGGTAACATTTGAGGACTCCCTCCATACAGCAGGCTCTGGAGGAGACGGCCTCTCGCATCGTCATGTTCAGGTTGTTGTAGTTTTTCTGAGCTGCCAGGTTCTGAAAAATGAAGAATGTCAACCAACCACACCCAAAAAAAACAGTTAACCTTAACGAAAACAACAATAGCTTATAAATATGGACGGCGTTGAATGAACACAAGAGAAGCAGGGAATCACAAGACGTGGAGATGAAATTAACTTACAATAACATCAAACCTGGAGTACAACGCCACGACCTTACCTACAGAGGAGACGCACAGAGAGATGAACGATTCATTCAACACACAGATTTCAACTTGTTCATTCAAAACTTTTAGATCTTAACTTTAGAAACACAAAGTGCGATCACATCAGCCCCGTTTCCACCAAGTCGTCTGGTTCGATTCTGTACACATTTATTAGCGTTTCCAACGTCAGAAGTTGGAAATGATCGGGGCGCCAGTAGTCTAACAATTGGTTGGCCCTATGCACTGAGGCTTCGTTCCTCATCGCAGGCGGCCCCGATGAAATGTTCACAGTACCTTTGTCGTCGACTACGGGAAGAGCAGAGACTCTCCTCTCCACAAACATGGTCAGAGCGTCGTAGACAGATGCTGATTCCTGGACCGTCGCAATCTCTCTGAAAGTACCGATCGCCACTTCGTTGATGCGTCTTTGAAGGAAGCGAGGTTTAGGAATCATTGATCCCTGATGGAGAAGAGCACAAACCCCCTCGTTAGTCGTATTCTGAGTTGTTTACTCAGCTGTGTACTCAGTAAGGAGGGATTTAAATCGATAGTATATTTACATCAGCTCACGATCAGGCTTTGGACAAAGTGTTAGAAAAAGGAGGAAGTCTTACAAAGATGTGGAGAAACTTGAGGATGCGTTTGTGTGTGAGGATGTGGAGGACGTTTCCTGATGCCGGGTCGATGACGGGCAGCCGGTGAATCTTATTCTTCAACAAGGAGTAGATGGCATCAAACAGACTGAGGAGACGATAGAAAACTCATCATTTATTTCACAACAGTGATACAGACAGAGCAAATTCAAGCAAATGCAGCAGCCAGTATGTCCTCCTTCTAACTTTACATTCTGCTCCTGAATGCTCTGGATTTGTTTGGACCAGAGAAGGTAGGCGCTTTTAAGACACGCCCCCACACAGCCGTTTTGGACGCCCCTCGGTTTGTCAGATATGAGAGCAGTTATCAGGTCAACAGGTGTTGCAGTGATGGAAGCGGTCAAGAGAAGTGGTTCAGATAGAAGTGATTGTACCCGACCTAAAAAGCCTCTGCATGTTTCTAATAAGCTCCACGAGCAGAAACGTGCTCAAACTAGGATCAATATTGGAGATGCTTTTGAAAAATGGAGAGAGGTTAGAACACAGAAAGGTTTACAGACCCATGCAGAGCTGGATAAACACTGAAGCTTCAGAGTCCACCACATGGGGACCTGAGTGAGCATCCACTCTAGAGAGGAGGAGGAGGGGGGGACAGCTCTCTATGATGTTTAGAATTTAGACTGCAGTACCCATTTTAAACACTAGGGGTCAGTTACATACTGCTCCTTTAAATAAAAGGATTAATGGAAACGATGACTTTAAGTTGGAATTCACCTGGAGTCAGGAGCGATGCTGATCAGCCTGTTGACGGAGTATTGCAAGTAGATTTCTACGGGACACAGAAAGACACGAGTCGATTAGTAAAACATCTAGATGTTGATCTGCAGAAATGAAAACCCCTTGAAGCACGTCTTGATCCGCATCACTTCGTGGTTGTGTTGCACACACCCCTCCATGTTTCTATCTTGGTGTTCCTCCAGCTCGGTAGATCTGAACCTGCAGAGCAAACAGACACACAGAGTTTTATATCTGTGACCCTCTAAAGGGGAGGAGTCAGATCATTCAGAGGCTCGGCTCACCAGAGGAGACTTGTAATACCGATGCAGAATGTTGATGAAGTCAGTGATGGTCAGCATACCTGTATACACACACACACACACACACACACACACACACACACACACACACACACACACACACACACACACACACACACAAAGAGAGACAGACTGAGTGTTGCACCCTTTCATCAAAAAGCTGCAAAATTATTAAAATCTCTTGGATTCTAACTGTTACATAACTGACATGCTAATGCTAATATGCTAATGTTGCTATGAATGTCATAACGCTGAGTCAGCTTGTGTTGACAGAGTGCTTTAAAGCTGCTGAGTCTGATATCTCTTAAAATTACTCCTTATAGACGCTAGATCTCTGACTCATCTCATCGACCATGTTGTTTCTGTGTTATATTGTGAAACATTTAACCCTCTGAGTGCTGTTTGTTTTATGAATGAAGGTCTTGAACCTGCAGGATGCGGCTCACGCTGACTCGTGTTTATAGCTGCTGTCGTTTCACTTACTGACAGAAAGTTAACACCCGGCGACCTGCTCTGAGAGTCATGATGATCAGCACGCTGCGTCCAATGAGGTGACAGCGTTTGAATGTCACTAAATGTCTCATAGTTGACCTTCTTTCCTTTAAATGTTAGCACGAAACCGAGGCCGGCATTTAAAACCACCGAACCCCCCAAAGAGGAAACCTGAAGCCTGAAAACCAACGCTGAGACCGAATGTGGGTCAGACAACGATCAGATACAAGAAGGTTTTTATGAACTCTGATTCAATCTGAACATCTCTCTCTCTCTCTCTCTCTCTCTCTCTCTCTCTCCCTCTGTCTCTGTCTCTGTCTCTCTCTCTCTCTCTCTCTCTCTCTGTCTCTCTCTCTTCTGTCTCTCTCTCTCCTCTCTCTGTCTCTCTCTCTCTCTCTTTCTCTCTCTCTCTCTCTCTGTCTCTCTCTGTCTCTCTCTCTCTCTCTCTCTCTCTCTCTCTCTCTGTCTCTCTCTCTCTTTCTCTCTCTCTGTCTCTCTCTCTCTTTCTCTCTCTCTGTCTCTCTCTCTCTTTCTCTCTTTCTCTCTCTCTCTCTCGTCAGAGAGAGAGAAACGACTCACCAACGAAACATTTCAGCTTGTTGTCCCACAGCGGTGCCGCCCTCACGCCGTTCGCCACCAGAGCAAAGAACGCCTTCTTCACCTGACAGAAACACACATTCATCATTCAGAAACAACCAAGATGGCGTCTGCTGTTTGGGAACATTTGAACCCTTGACAGCCTCAGATGGTAGATCACGTTATGTAGAAGAAGAAGAAGAGCGCCTCCTACCTGTAGCGTTGTGTCGAAGATGACGAGTTTGGAGCTGGTGGGGATGGCGTCGTAGCAGCAGTGACTCTTCATGAAGTTCATGTAGATGAACATGTCGGGGGTCCGTGCAGGGAGGGGGGGCGGGGGGCGCGTATTTACAGCTGACTACAAATAAATACACACACACACACACACACACACACACACACACACACACACACACACACACACACACACACAGTATGAGCACAAAAACTCACACACACACACACACACACACACACTCTTTACCTCGGCTCTGGATGGACAGAACTTCGTCCTCTTCTTCATCTTCGTCCTCGTCCATCTTAAATAAGGGAACCTTTGAAAAGCAGTCACTTTGTTTTAAGTTATAAATCCAAACAGGAGCTCAAACAAAACCCAATGTGTGAAAGATGTAAAGTGTTCTCCCCCGAACAGAGAGGAGGGGGAGGTGGTCCAGTGAGCCCTCCTACCGTCCCAGTTCCAGCTGCTGTCAGAGCTCGGGTTAAGTCTGTGGAGCTGCAGTCTGCTCTCAGTAAAGCTTCACTTTAAACGTGTCAATATAAACAGATGATGCAACAAAAAATTAAAATTACTCAGCTGGAAAAGAAGTTGCCACAGAGAGCTGTCATGTAAGAGGAGCCGACATGTTGAATCTTTGCAGCTTCTCAGTAACACACACACACACACACACACACACACACACACACAGACACACACCTAGCAGGAGTTGGCAGATAAGAAAGGGGGGAGTCAGCGCGGAGGGTCTTACCTCTGGGAGAGGCTCCATGGCGGGGAAGAGGAGCAGGAGGTCTGTCTCTGAGAAACTCTGGACGAGAACCCTCGACACGGCGTGCAGCTCAGACATCTGGCAGGCTCCGGTGCTGTGTCAGATAAAGAAGTGGTGGAAGAGTCCAGGTATGACGAGGAAGAGCAGAGAGGGAAGGAAAGGCAGAGAGAGAGAGAGAGAGAGAGAGAGACGAGACCAGCTGGGTCTGAATGTCTGGGAAAGACTGAGGTCTAAATCTGGACTGGAAGGGCGAGAGGCCTGTGGCATTCAGGGAGAGAGAGAGAGAGAGAGAGAGAGGGAGAGAGAGAGA